>NC_051184.2:76348737-76648737 GCF_013339695.2 Rhipicephalus sanguineus | reverse complement strand
GGAAAAAGGTTTCGATCTTCGATGTAAGACGTGAGACGTGTGTGAATCACCTTTTCAAATAATTTGCCAAGGCAGGATGTTAGTGAGCTTGGTCTGAGATTTTGTAGGGCGTGGGCTTTTCCTGGTTTCGGAATAAGGACGATTTTGGCTTCGTTCCAATGTTGTGGAACCACGCCTGTCTCCCATACCTGTTCATTAAAATACGGAGTAAGCTGCTCGATGTGAATAGCTGATGCAGTAGACCTAGCGGGAACGAATCCGTGCTGTTGTGAGCATATGATGTCGTTATCAACCAGAAAGCGTTTTATTTGAAGGACAATTAGCTTCTCGAAAAGTGTATTGAGACAGCTTAGAACCGAGATTGGTCTGTAGTTTTCAGGGTTGTTTTAGGCCCCTGATTTGTATACAGGAACTACTTTGGCGGTTTTTAAGCTAGATGGATATATACGACATGCAAATGCATGGTTGAAAATATGACATATCGGAATGCAAAGAAGGTTAATGTTATCTTTAATAACATTAACTGGTATTCAATCAACACCAGTGGCTTTATTAACCTTCCTCAAAGAAACGGATTCGTTCATTTTCTTCCACACGATCCAAGTTTCTAAAGCGAATCATCGATAATAGAGGTGTGCACGGGCTCTGGGTAGCCCGAAAGCCCGAGCCCGACCCGGCCCGCGGGCCGGACTTGGGCGGGCCGACGTATTTCACCTCGGGCCTGGGCCGGGCTCGGGCTACTTGGCGTTTTATTGGGCCGGGCTCGGGCCCGGCGCAAAGCCCGACTCAAGCCCGAAATATAGAGAATGAGCGGGAATTGTTTTCCAGCACGCATACAGCGCCTTTACCGCGACCGCCTTTACCGATTTTCCTTTCCATTCGCTACTTTAAACAAAAGAGGAGCAGGTAAAGCACTGCCTCTGTTGCACTCCGACAAACGGAGAAGTAACACCACCTGAGCTAGTGACGGCGCCACGCGACTGTTCGCGTTAGATTTAAGGCCAAATCCCATATGAGTGAAAATGCACGCGACAGCGACGAGCGACCCGACGTAGATCGCCTTCGTGCAAGCTGACGCTTGCATAGGCATATACCCCATACACGTGACGGCTTTGGCGAGCGAACTCCATTGTTGCTGGCATGAGGCCGTCTACTTGTAATTTGTAATCTGTGTAATAGAGACTCTTCGTCGTGTGTCGTTAGATCATATTTGATATGCTCAACAAAATGTCAAATTGCCGGAAAACGATGTGTAGTTTTCGCAGCGAACCTTCAAAAAGCCGGGCCGGGCCGGGCCGGGTGGGGCCCGGGATTGTGTTTTCGTACGTCGGGCCGGGCCGGGCGGGCTCGCAGCCCTTTGCCGTCGGGATCGGGCGGGCCTTCGACAAAGTCTGCGGGCCCGGGCCGGACTCGGGCTCGGAAATACGGCCCGTGCACAGCTCTAATCGATAAGGTATTTTTGCGAGCATCTTCACACGTGTTTATTTGAGCGCTACGGGAAAGAGACTTTCAGTGCAAGCTGTCAGGCTGAAATTAGCTGGCTACCCGGAAAACATCTAGTCAGCGATTTAAAAACACCGGAAAACAAACTCCACAGACACAGCTTACAAAATTTAGGTTTGCTGTCATACGCTAAGCGCACTGCGTTTCCCATAACGTCGGGAAAGTTGCGTGTAAAGCAGAGCTAAAGCTTGCGCTATCGCCCCAACAAGCTAAGTGCGTTGTGCAAGATATGTAGTTAGAGATACTAGAATATCGCGATAGTATCTTAGAGGATACTTTTGAGTATCGATTTTTCTGTATCGAGATACAGTTGCGAAATGTATTTGTATTTCAGTAGTGAAATACTTCTGCGATGTATCGATTATTCAAGGCGGTGATGCGGGCTGATTGGTTTGAGTCACTTGTAATCATATTCGTAGCGCAAAAACCAGACGCAGACACAGCACGGGTGCTAGTCCTAGTACCCGTCCGGTGTATGTGCTCCTCACTTTTGTCTGCGTCTGGTTCTTGCGCTACAAATATGATTACGAGGGTATCTATTATATTGGGATACATCGCAGGACACGGGTATCCCGTTACTTTTTCTTCGGAAATGAGCTAACCCGTTTCCAAGGAGGAGGGAAGACTTTTCGTGTCCTAATCCAAGCAAATGCGCGTGCTACTGGTCGGCGACACGGAGTGAGCGGGGAAAAGTTCTTCACACTCACAGAATGGGCCATGGGGTAAGAGCGCCTGACGCAGCTTGTGGCAAAATCGCGGAAGGAGTATTGTCATCCTCTGCCTAAGAAAGTAACTGACACGTATCGTACCCCAAATTTCTTTAGGTTGCATAGCCATTTCGTGAGTTCGCTAGTCTTGTATTGAGGCCGAATCAACACTGTGTACATGGCAGCCTCTTTGAGAAGATGCTGTTGCCTAAGTGCAATTAACCTAACAACATTGTGCTTAACAGACCTTCTGTCTAGAAACAAATGTATGTTTTTAATGCACAGGCGTTCGCTAGTGATTCGAGCGATAGTGTTGACTTGCAAGTTTCAATTCGTTGGAACATTGATCACAATATTATCCTGCTCCTAATAAATGTCTTGGCGTAGCATCAGCATCTTAGAAACAAAAAAGTATTGCAGTATTTGTATTCTTGTATCTGTATCCCTGTAACTATACTCTAGGATACTTTTTTCGTTTTTTGGAAATGTTTCTCCGAAATATCTCGTTGCGTCAAAGACAAATGTATCTCAGTATCAGTATTTTTGGCTTCCAGCCCATGCATTTCGATATCTGTATTCCGGAATACTTTTCTGAGTATCTCTGCCAAGCCCTTGTTACCATCTATTAAAACTAGTGATTTTCCGTTGCTAACCGTGATCCGCCTTTTCTCTTTCTCAATCTACGTTGTTTTCTTCTTGTGTAACCTTCATGATGCCTTTATGTGCTGCTTCTGGAAATAAATCATTTGGCTGTTAGAGCTCTGACGTGTGCCCAGTCCCGTCTCGCGCTGTTACATGGTCTTCTTATGATGTACCAACCAGACCCTCGCAAAAGAACACAATGAAATAATCTTAGGGTCCTTCGCATCCTCTTTGATACTTGTCAAGAAGAAAGACAAAACCTGGTAGTTCTGAACTGACTATCGGTGCCTTAACAAGATTGCAAAGGAGGAATTAGACCCTTTGCCACGAATAGACAATGCACTTGATTCTCTTCATGGTGGACGGCACTTTTCTTCTATGGCTTGCGGTCTGACTATTAGCAAATTGCCGTTGACTAAAGCGATCGAGTGAAGACAGCCTTCATTACGCCCCAGGGACACTACCATTGGGTATAATATAGCAATGTGGTGTGGCTTTTTGGTACAAGGGTACCAAAAATCCACGTCATGCCCTTTTGGTTCCGTAACGCGCAAGCAATATTTGAGTAACTGATTCGCAGTGTCAAATGGTCCACTTGGCTTTGCTACGCCAACGACCTCCTCGCTTTTTCACCTATAGGTTGACATATCATCTAAACTACCCACCCCCCCGCAACTTTTCTAATCGGCCCTCCCATACAATTTAAAATGACCCATGTACAAGTTGTACTGTTGATCTAGCGCCAAGCACAACTCAATTTTGAATTGGCCAAGCCCAGTGTAGGCATCCCCAAGCATTCCCTGTAGGACCCTATTTATCCATAGGATAAATTGAGTGGCGCATTGTCGCGCTACGGACACAGTTTTGCTCTGAATGTTCCAGAGTGCACTTTGAAGCAAGGTAGTGGTTTTAGCTACCTGATTTTCTATTTATTTGTCTAGGTGGAGTAGCCCGAAGCACTTTTATTTCGTCGCCTCTGTGTCCGCCGTACCTTGTGCTTCATGACCTCAACAAAAATTTTAAGAACTATTTTGCATAAAAATGGCATCTGCTGGTGCTAGGTGAGATTAAGGGCAAGATGGTTCCTGTTGAAAGTGAGGCTGGCATACCAAAGCGGTATTGTAAAACGGCCACTGCATTCATTATAGCCCTTGCTACATCGAACCGATGATGAGCAAAATGCTGCAGAGGTGGCACCTCATAATTCTACTGCGCTACCGAAAGTACCAATACGGCCCAGCGACGGGCTCTTCTAATGCAATGGCATGGGTGCACAAAGCCAGAAGAATGCGTGAAGAGACACCCGAACGAGGCGCCTATTCACGAAAACTAACAACGAAAGAAAGAATGAAAGAAATAAAGGAAGAAAGGAGTAAAGAAAGGAAGAAAGAAAGAAGGAAAGAGAGAAAGAAAGAAAGAGAGAAAGAAAGAAAGAAAGAAGGAAAGAAAGAAAGAAAGAAAGACAGACAGACAGACAGACAGACAGACAGACGGACAGAAAGAAAGAAAGAAAGAAAGAAAGAAAGAAAGAAAGAAAGAAAGGAAAGAAAGAAAGAAAGAAAGGAGCATTTAGCTTTAACCAAGAACACTGTATTCTCATCTGCCACTCACATGGTAGCCTGAAAATTGCGCACTTTTCATGGTTTTCCCAGAACTTGAATAGGTAAGGTGTTGGTTTCACTCCTGGTTGAAAAAAAAGAAAGAAGTTCTCGTCGTAAACATCGCCAATATGCATAAAATAGAGAAACTGGAAGAGTTCCGCTTGAGCAAGTTAATGAAAATAACCATTTCCTACCGCATTCCGTGTTAAATGGTTCCTGCAATCGGTGGTTCCTACAATCAACACTTCACCTCCACCAGATCAAGTCGATAATGGAGCCGGCCCTCAAAAGAAGGGGTCACCGCGCCCCAAAGACGCAGCATGGCAATTCTTGATAAGGGTAGCGTCTGGTTCAGTCGAAGCTCGGCGCTGCAGCATTTGGTTATGTTATCTAAACTATGTTTAATTTATTGGTCACACATATTGCTTATTGATGTTGTTGCCTTCTGATTTTTAATTTTTGATACCTTTTGTATTGAAATTTCAAGCTTCTACAAGCATTTTACATGTCTTACATTAGCGTTTGTTTATGTCCTCTAAGTTTGTTTGATTTGTCAGACACATATATGCTTGATTGATTTCATTTCCTGGGCAAATTTTCGCTCATTTATGTTTTCCTGTACACACAGGCTTTGCGTGTAGAAGCTCATTTATGCTTACTTTCTCATTGACTCTTTACTTTACACTGAGCACTGTGTCATTTTGGTGGGTTTTGGGTTTACAGGGGGCAGGCACTTTGTCAGGCTTTTATGCCTTTTCGCCGGTCCCCTAGGCAAACTGTACCTTTCTTTTTTTTGCTTTTTCCTGAAATAAACTTCAAACTTCAACTTCAATATATCAATGCACAATAAACGCTCAACTCTCTCTCTGAAGACGCGTTTGACTTTCGTGTTACACCGATTGATATGATGGAGTGATCAGCTATGGTTTAGATACGAAGCAGCCTTTGCTCGGGGCTGTGTCCGTCCCTTGGCGACCATCCCACCTAGCATAGCCATCTGAGCGCGCGCTCGCTCCAAGGAGGTCTTGTTCCTCTTGTTCTTCGACCGCCTTGATGATGATACGTGCAGAGCACTTTAGGGGCCCGGGCTGCCGTATGCTGTCCTAGCTTGGCGTAACGCATTCAAAACCATGTGCGCTGGCACGCGCTAGCGCGTTCGGGCCTGTGTAAGGGGCTGGGTAAGACGTTGTGGCTTCTCCCCCTTACACTCTCTCAACAATCACGTGATGGCGTCGGGGGACGAGATTCTGCAGACGCGCGATGAAAGCGCGTGGCGTGCTGCAACAAGAGTTCGGGACTAATAACAGCATTAGCAACTACAGTGAATTCATGGTGTGCTCCAATTGCAAGGACGCGTTAACATCAGGCAAGGTGCCCGTGAGGAACGGAACTGTAAGTCCACCCATGAGTTGCTTCGTATTGATTGATTGAATAACTTTATTATAAACAGTCCTGAAGCTCGGTTTTTTAGGCCGAGGCGGGCCGCATCCACGTCGGCACCACCAGTCCGAGACGGGTGGCGGCGTCGTGGGCCTTCTGGACAGCCCTTAATTGATCGTCAAGTTCGTCGCTCTTGATAAGCCGCATCCACTTCTCCCATTCGCGGTCGGGATCGGCGAGAGAGGCGGGGCATCCCGCCATCACGTGTCTGATTGCCATGACGCCATTACATGCATCGCACACTGTCCTTCATTCCAGCTCCGAATAAATTTTATTTACGTTGTACGGTGTCTGGTAGGTACCCGTCTGCAGTAACCGCAGACTGACCGCCTATGGTCTATTTAATGTTAGGTGTGGCAGCGGAAAATGCCTACGCTCCATGTAGTAGTGCTTTGTATGCCCACATGGTTTCCTTAGTGGGAGGTGGTGGAATTTTAGGGGCGAAGCTCCTTAAAGCGGCACCCGTTCGTCCCTCGTAGCGTAGTATGTAACCAGTCTTACACTTTGACCTGCAAGGTGGTGCCGGTGGGAGATTTTTCCTGTGCGTTGTTGAACAATAAAAATTCGCAGCGTTAGCTAAAAGCGACTTCTTCTGTCTCTCATTCCCATTAGCAGCCATTCTTTACCTCCAAGGTAGTGCCTGGTGAGGATCTCTCCTGTGCGTGATTAAACCAATAAAAATTTGTTCAAAACGCCGTGATTGATGAAATAAACCAACGAAAGACGCCAGATGTTTTGTAAAAGCATAACGAAAGAACGCCAGATGTTTCTAAAGCAAAACGAAAAGACGCCAGCTGCTTAAGGAAAGACGCCAGATGTTTTCTAAGCAATGGTTTTCTAAACAATGAAAATTCACAGCGTGCATGTAAAATTAAAGTGCGCTGCAAGTCGTCATAACTCATCGAACCTTTAGTATAAACGCGCCCGATCTCACGTCGGTGATGATGTACTGGGCAGAATTCACGGAAGGTTCACGGTTTACCGATGAACCTCCGCAGCTTCGCCCACTCATCATCATTCACTCCGTGGATATGCTGTGATTTTTCTTTCAATGAGCCCCTCAACCACCCAGAAGTCGAAATTTAAGTTGTGGCGTTGCAGCTGTGCACGAGTCTGCAGCGAATGCGTTCGTCGGCTCGTCTGTCCACCTCTCCGAGTGCCTTTCCTGAGCGTCAGAGGTGAAAACCGAAGGAAAGCGCGCATCTGGTAGCAGAAGAGCACGCGAGCGCGAGCGTCTGTTGGTGATTAGGCCCTACTGAAAATTCCTATATATACAGGACCCATACATATGATGTTATTGGATACAGGTCGTGTAGGGGATACAGGTTTATAGGTGATATAGGTTGTATAGGTGATATAGGTCGTATAGGTGATATAGGTCGTATAGGTGATACAGGTAGTATAGGTGATACAGGTAGTATAGGTGATACAGGTAGGTGGATTATATGGGTGTTACAGGTGATATGGGTAATATGGGCCGAATCAGCGATTTGGGTCACAAATGACGTGCAGCAAAGGAACATATTCATAAGGACATGCCAGTTTATGAAGCGTATAATAAAGCAAATATATACAGCAATTCAAGCTGTAATGATATCTCGCAGCAGTCTAATTATAAGAATGTAAGAATTCACTGTTGCACTTACATATATACTTGAAGAAAACGATCAGGCAAGAATATTTGGTAACTGATTATTTATTTAATCTTTAAGCATCTCCGCCAATAAAACGGTTCATCTTTTTCAAACGTTCAGCTCCCGCACTTCGTTGGGCTTCTCGGCACATACTTGTTGAAGGCATCTGTGGAATAATGAGCAGCAATGTGAAGGAATTTTAAGCACTCATAAGTTCACATGTATGGTAAAAGTGAATGTCATTACATTAAGCGAAATTAATGAAGCATGAAATACTCACTTGCATGAAATACTCCTTCTAAGCCCCTAGTTGACACAGTCCCTAGTTGACACGCTATGTACACAATTGTGTACATAGCGTGTCAAAGGGTTAAGAACACTTCAGAACTGCAAAACTTTAGTGATGTAAACCACAATAGTTACGTAGTTGCATACTGATACAACATCCAACGCACAATACTTCTTTTCACTTTTCATGACTTTCGAGTAGAACGTACGAAGGCAGTGAAAATGACAAACTTACCTTCAAAGATAATCAACAGAGGCGCGTGGTTTGGAGATCCAGCAAATACAGAAAATGTGATGGCACATCATGGTGACGGTATCTGTCTCGGCAGCTTTGCAGAAGGGAGCTGCGATGGAGTCTTGCATGTAGGCTGTGTTGTCCATTTTCCGCAGGAAAGTTGCGATGCTGAGTCTGGTGAACAACCGTTCCGCCGAAACAACTTCCATGTACGGCCACAATTGCAGCACATGAGCGAAGTATGTTCTTCACTCTTTCGCTGATAGGCCTGTGCACATCAGCGGTACTCGATGTCCACGAAATCAGAGCAAGAGAGATCGAAAGTTACGAACACGTCCGCACTCGTGACGCTGGTGAGCAATTCTGAAGAAGGAAGTGCGGCGCGGAGGGATACACAACAAGAACTAAAGTGCCGTCAGAAATTTACACTGGTGTAACTGCCAATAACTTCTGCGAAGCTTATTTGTGAACTATCAAGTTTTCATGGCGCAATATTAGCACCCTATAAATACAAATTGATCTTTTCTCGCGTTATTTTCTTGATCGCAACAGTAGACGGGCCTCCTTGCACCTGTGCAGCGAAAGGTTTGCGACATGCGTTCTCAGAATTCTTCTCTTCCCCCCTCATGGTCTCGCCACGTGGCAAAGGACTACCGCCCGCGACTTACCAGACAGGCGAGTTTCGGAACAATAGGGCGCGCCTTTTCCCCCCACGGTCGGGAGAGCAGCTTAAAAATGCACGACCGTTGAAAGACGCGTTCGTCGAATCCGCATTCTTTTCGCGTAAGCCGGCTACCACGACGTGTTTTATCCCCATTTTTATCGTACTTCTCATGAATAAATAGTAATAAAATAATAATAATAAAGACACTGCCTGTCAAAGCATTGAATACACATTCCGATAAACATTGAATCAAGGGTACTTTTGCTAATTTTGGAAGGCAGCATTTTAGCGAATCATTGAAGCAAATGCACGTGTCGCACTTGACCGCGACACGATCCGTCTACACAGTTCAGAAACACGTGCGCCGCACAGTCAGTGCCTGAAAGCATATGCTTGCATGCAGTTTTATGTAATGCAATGCTGCTCACTTAGTGCTGTAACTGTATCCTCAAGTTTGGTTTATGTCTAATTCAGGACCCTTATTAACGAACGTGTCTTATAATAAAATGGGGAAAATATGCGTAAGAGAAAACTGCAGCCAATAGTGGTGCTGGCCATATGACGCGCACCACACACACACACACACCACACACACACACGCGCGCGCGCGCGCACACACGCACGCACGCACGCACAAAACACAATAAGTTTTGTGAATTTTACCCCAGAAGCTATGTAGGTGTCAACATCCCTCATGAGAGCGCTCAATACTAGGTCAATTAAATGTGTAGTGACCGTGGGTCAATTAAAACTTTCTACTGTATGTCAATTAAAATAAAAATGAGTGAGAGTAAATGAATATTCAAACCTAATGTCAATTCAATGTTTATTGAGGGCACTCATTAGAAGCTGCCGTTTAAGTTGACCAAGCTATGAGTCAAAAGGGCCTCGGTTCGGGGTCAATTGACACGCAAAAGTGCATTTTTGTAAGGGGTTGCGCGTGCAAAAAGACTGTTGTACGAGGTGTAGATGAACGCAGATGATTATGTGCTGCACTGCCACTTGTCAAGATAAAAAAAAAGCCAGCTGGTTCGAGAGCTAGAGTGAGATGAAAGGGAATTTGAAAGATAACATTGAGAATTAGGTGCTGTCCTGACACTTATAGAGATAAAAAGGCGAAACTATTGATCAGGATGAGATTGTGAGAGGTTTGAATGAGAGCGGATGAAAGAAAACAACTCCTGTGTTGATCCTATATGCCGCCATATAGGTCCTGGGAAGCCCTATTTGTATCCTATAACCGCCATATGGGTCCTCTGGAGGTCCTATTTGAGTCCTATATACCGCCATATGGGTCCTCTGTAGGTCCTACTTGCGTCCTATTATACCGCCATATGGGTCCTGTTTAGGTCCCATTTGGATCCTATATACCCCCATACGGTCCTATACAATTCCTATATTTAGTCCTGTAAGTCCTGTATGAAACCATACGGATCCTGTATGAAACCATATAGGTTTTTTCAGTAGGGGGGGCTTTTAGATGCGAAGCATCTTATAGCAGTGTTCAAACCGGTAGTGGTGGTGGTGGTGGTGTGCGGCGTGACCATGCTTACTGCGCATGCGCATACCCTCTCCACACACCTCCTCCCCACTCCTCCTCTCCACTCTCCCCTCCCCATCTCCTCTTTCCCTCTCCCCTTTCTCCTCTCCACTTCTCCTCTCCCCTCCCCCTCTGCAATCTTCCTCTGAACCGCAGGCTAGACATGCCGAAATTCTCTCCTGCGCAACGCCGCGATGAGTGCCAGCACATGCGCGTCCCCTCCCCACTCTCTCTCCTCTCCTACGCTGCCCCCCTCTCGCGTGCCTGTAGATCGCGTTCCCCGCTCGCCCTGCGAGAATTAACGGCCATGCTAGAGGGAAGACAAGACGCGCGTAGCGTTCCTCTTCGCGTTCCACGACGTGAGGTCGGTAGCATGCCCAACGAACGCCAACGGAACGCGGTCGTGCAAGTGCTCCGGCTTCGCATCGCCTCATGGTCCGCTTTAGCGGGAAATGGTGTAATTTTTAACCTGGGTTGTGTTGTTTCCTCGCTTCTTTTGTCCGTGTCTACGTGCAGGGCATCACAAGCATGAAGACGTACAAAGTAGCCCCTATTGCCGCCTTATTCACCTGGCGTTTTGTGTTTGTGCCCCAAAATTTTCCCACCAACGAGAGGTATACAGCGAAGCTGTAAAGAAAAGGCACCTTTCTGGGCCGCGCCTAAGGCTTGGCGCCAGAACAGCCATGCTGCTCGCAGCGTTTTCTTCACGATGAGCGATGCAACCGGTGCAAGTGCTTCGTACGCCCGCTGCTGCTAAACGAGTTAACGGAGATGAGGCACAGACACGCCGAAGCCATATTATAAAAGTTCGTGCCACGGAAGCAGAAAATCATTGCCGCAGCCGGGATGTCAAAGAGCTCAAATTGTTTGCCTCGCATATCGCAAAATTCATATTGGCTACACGCAAATGTGGTGCGACGGAATGTCATACTCGTAGGAAATGTTTTCGTCTTACCTTTCGAGGCACCGAATGTGACATCCATCACAGGTCCGTCAGGGCCCTCCGAAAGTGTTGCACTGAAAAATATCTTCTTCCTTTGGGATGGTAAGCAAATGACATGTTCAACAATATGAATAAAATTGTGTGGGAGATTACCACTCATACAGATTTAGAATAAACTCCGAGTGAATAACGAAACAATAGAAGAAAAAAACATGGTTGATCCCTTCGTCATGGGAATCGGTAAAACGCGAACGTGAAACGTGTCTTTACAACATGAGAGCTCGCACGGTCTGTGTTAGAGTCGGACGGCTATAGCACCGTTTAATGTATACGCACCTACGTTGATCCTAGTGGCATGTCTCCATCCCGACGATTAAAACGTCAATGATCATGATTAAACTTTTGTGCTGCCTCAAGTAGTAACATAAACCCGGACACAGCTCGCAAAAATTTGTTTGTGCGCCGCTCGCATCTTGTCAGGGTCTGGTTAAACGCCGGCGGCACTCGCAAGATTGCCGAGTATAGTTATTAGGCGTCACCCAAGACTTCACTTGGCATAATCATGCCGGATAAACAGATCAACAAAGGACGGGATGTCCAGCATACCCCTGCTCTACAATAAAGTACACCGATGTTTCCTGATTCAGGGTGAATGGTGAACATATTTGTTCTCTCACTGTGTTCAATTGAGAGAGATATGCAACAGGCTTTCGCATTCCCCCAGAACCTGAAGCAGTTTATATATCGATCTGAAGCATACTGTTACTGATATATGTACACCAACAATGCATTCGTAGACCTGCCTAGAGACCTTAATATGGCGAACTGACACTGGGTCTTTGTATTATCTACGCTACATATCTAATACTTAAAGGAGAAAGCCTCAGATCAAACGCGAAAATTTACCGTCAGCAGCGTCAGCATCCGGCGGTGTCTGCGTCAACATGACTGATGCAAAACACCATCATCACGTGATGTCCCCATGTGACTTCACCATGACGCCACACAACGTCCCGTCACATGACATCATCAGATGACACCTTCGCTAGGTCAAAGGTAGGCCGATCACGGAGGCAGTGCAAAACCAAGGTGTGGTCTAGAAAGCTTTCGGAGGCCGGCGGGAAGAATCGATATATCGACTGAGAATAAAAAGAAGATGGCTCTCGCCTTTGAGTCGTATTAGGCCAATGTATTAGCAGCCCTGTGAGTTTTTTTTTATTTTGTAAGCTAACTCCTTTTCTTCCTTGATTTATGACGTTTTTATTCTACTCACCTTTGTTCCTGTTTTAGGTACCGTTCATTGAAGAGATACGAGTCCTTCGTGAGTTCGATTTTTTCAAAGTAAAGACATGTAACAGATTCTCTTGAGTAGCTCAGCATTTTCAGCCAAATCTTTTGGCTTGTGTTGAGAGCCTACAAAAGCGGGAAAGAGTTCAGCACTTTCTTTGCCGGCCAGTACACAGCAGTGCATAAAACACAATAATATAGACATATGCGGCAGTCACGTCAAAGAAAAGCACTTGTTTTACGGCGCGTGAATAAAGAGTTAGTTGCTTGCGTTGTGGTTTTGAAATGGTAAGCAGCGCAATCACGAAAACAGACGCAATGCGCAAATGTATATCTATTTCGCAACATATTTCTAACGTCAGAGCACGTGTCTAAGACAATATTAATAATATTTGGGGTTTTACGAACCAAAACCACGAAATGATTACGAGGCACGCCGTAGTGAAAGGCTCTGGCAATTTCGACCGCCTGGGTTTATTTAACGTAACCTAAATCTAAGGGCACGGGCCTCTAGCCTTTACCCTCCATGCAAATGCGGCCGCTGCGGCCGGGATTGACAATAATGTCTGTGTTAGCTTATTATGACACTGGTTTGCGTGCTCATCGAAAAAGGTCTGTGGGGATAAGGAAGAGGCTCTGCTTAAGGTATACCAACAAAACTCATGGATCGTCCAGCCGTCACACCAAAAGGTCGCGCAATTGCAAGAAACGGCACACTCCGCATGTTGTAGGCCATAGCCTGAACATACTGCAAACACAAGGCAAGAGAGAAAACACAGTACTAGTCGGTACACTCGTAGTCTTGCCCGCATGACGAAGAAACTGACAAGAGATCGCGTTATTTTCTTACACATGGTTGAGTGAACGTCCAGGCTAAGGTGAAAAGAGTGGTCGTCAAGCTGCTGATCGATGGCGAAATGTAGGGTACTTTATGCCAACCAGTTTATCGAGTGATGAATGTGGCTAGTTGATGGTTGTTCATGATTACTCCTTGCGCTTCGTACTACGAGACGGGGACGAGAAAGGGACAACACTGCGCACCAGCTGTCTTGTTATGCGTACCATGTACTTTAATCGACCGATAAATTTCACTGTAGATGGAACGTAGCGTTCTGGGCAAAGAGAGGCTAAAGATATGGAGATTTGAGCAAAATGCAGCTTCGAAAGTGAAGTGATACCTGTTAGAATTGGGGTTATGCCAACCACCGCAACTGCAGAAGAGTTCAAGTCGGAACTTTCGAAATTCTGCAAGTCTTTTGCCAATTCATGTCAGCACCAGAATACTCAACATTAGTTTTAGAGAGAGCAAGCTTCCGCACACATTGATTATTCAGAATATGTAGCGGAAAGAGGACTGATACGGGGTCATAATTTTACTCAAAGATAACAATCGGTGATGGCAGGCATCGGGATGGCAGCGTCGGAACCACGTAGGCAAACAATGGCAGGGCAGTAGGACCCAAAACGGCTACCGCAGAGTCAGCTACGATGTTCGTGTCTAGGTACGAATGTTGCCTATGGATGTGATCAGTGAACGAGACTAAGACAACTTTACGGCTCACCTTAAATAGTTCGGACAACTGCATCCCAATGGCATTATAGACGGACGTGAGAGCGATGTGGCTGGTGACGAAGCGCTGTAAATATTTGGGCAACGCCTGCCGAAGAACAAAGAATGTATCGGGACTTTGCTCCCTTGGACATAAAACACTTCCAAGATGACTGACAGCAAAGTCAGAGCTCTGAATAGGTTAAATTCCTTAACGACAAAAGCGCAGTGACATTTCTCTTTTGTGCGAACACCGTCAAGTGCATGGAGCCTACCTCCACGATGTACAAGCGAAAGAAGGCAATGAAGAGGGTGAGTCCTCTGGGGGAGAGGGAGGTTATTACCACGCACCTCCCCACTGCGTTCACCCCTCATCTAGTGAGACCACGCGTTTGAGAGTCCTATTAGAATGGAGAGACTCCACTGAATACATTGTCGTAGCTGATTGTATCGAACACGACAACAAACATCAGTAAGGTTGCGAATACACTAGAACGTTTCGAACAAGTTGAGGTGGCCTCAACAGGCCCTGGAGTGAGTTCTAGGAACAAATTGTGAAGCTGGTCTAACAGACATAAAATACAACGTAACATCAAGATCACATCTTGGATACAGGCCCCGCAAGGCGGAAATGGCGAGCGCACCGCGCTCGACTCTCTTCCGCTGAAAAAATCTGAACAGTTGAGTGATCCATCCCTCCCAAAGCAATCTACTCCAAACTCACCAAAGTACGTTCATTTTAGCAGCGCAAAAAAGGACGCGACAAAGAAAGAGAAAGACAAGCTACAGTGCAAGCCGAACTAGCCCGCATCAATAAGCTTTTCCAGCATCGTACACCTCGCAATCCAACACTGCGAGGCAGCCACACGCTGAAAAACAGGATGAGCTCCAAAAGATCCTTCGAACCTCGATCGAGAGAATCACTCGTTACGACAAACCGGGCACTGGGCAATATCATGTAGCTAATGGAGAAATAGAGCTTCACTCACGTGCGGATACTACCGAGTGAGCCATGGAGCAGCAAAAACGGGCAACATCGCAGCACGAAGAGAATGAATAGGATTCACAGAAATTAAATCGACCACAGACGAATGATACCGCACACATTAGCAAGCAATCAGTGCAGATAACTCATGGCAGTCAAGTTCACTCTTCCAGGCAAAGCCAGCCAGCACTCATTTATGGTTGCTTCAGTCAACTACCCCCTTCGTTGCAGCCTGACTTCACCGAACGAGTACATATGAATACAGCAACTGCTGCACCAGACCAATAGTTCTGATATTATCATAGGTGTTGTATTTATTACCAAAAGTAATTACTAGAGATATTACACTGTATATTTTAGAGGACACCACGTGGCTGAACAATTCAAATTATTACCACTTCATATTTGCCAGCAAATCTGAGATCACACGAGAGCTGTGCTCTATGCGAATCAAACAGATAAGACGCTGGACTTCACCGTGGCCACCTCGAAAGTACTAAAAATCTGGGAAACTCACACTACAATATGGGCAGTGATCGTAATGAAATTACTAAGCGAAGCTTTTATAGCTCATATTACAGTGGTGACGTCGTACGTGAAAAACTCGGCGCCTGCGAGGAATGCGGCCCTCGAAGGTTCGCCTGTCACACGCGTATCTGTATGCGCCGCTTTTTAATACTTGATGCACCAACAATGGTGGGCTTCTCGGCGCGCAGCCGCTTATGATACGGCAATCTGAAATTACTTGACGTTCCCACGTTTGATTATTGCCTATATTAACGCATGACCGTCCGTGTTTCCTATATCAACTGTACTGTTACGCTGCTAAGCACGTATATGGAAGTCCAATTGGCGGCATGGATAAAGGAAGCAGTTAGAACTTAGGAGGAAGCGTGGCGGAATGCGAAAGAAAGCAAAAAAAAAGAAAGAAGGAAAGAAGGAAAGAAACAAACAAGGCAAGATTGGTACGTCAGGCACGCGCACGCTACGCTTCTCCCCATTTTCCCTATAGGGCAAGCCCTTCTGAATTTTGTAACAGTGAGGCTGTTCAAGCCGACCGTAATCAGTCCTACGCGAACAAAAACATCCGAGCCGCGATGACGTCAGCGCGCGTTACTTAGTAACCGGTTGCACAGCTGCGCGCCTGCTTCACTAGCACATACACGAATCCGCCGCCAGCCCACCTGCTTGGACACTGCGCGCAACCGCGCGGTCGCGCCGGACGTGACGTCTTGGCCAACAGGGCATGCTTTTCTTAGTTCCCTATAAAGCTGGTGCGTGGAGACGGCGCGCCAGAGGCAGACATGGGGAGACTAAAGAAGGTTCGAAATGCCGGTGAGGAAGCCGCTTACCGGGAATCGCAGCGTGCTACCAAGCGAGAGGGAGCAGACGTCTGCTTTCTCCATTTCGACCGTCCACGGCGTAGTAAGACCAAAACACCGTGATGCGACTGTCCTTGGACTCGACCGGAACTTGGCATCTCTTTGCATTGCATAGCATCACTTTGAATGGCCAGGACCAGCAAGAAACCGACCAGCTCGCTGTGCTTTTAGCCTTGCGCCACTAGTGCAAGCTGCGTTAAGCTTTTTCACTTTGGGGAAGCAAGTTGTCAAAGACAGCGCGCATACTCCATCTATCAACTTGTCGAACTTTCGAGAAGGTACGTAACATCCACCGAAGTCATCGAAAAATTCGCTTAACTTTTCCGTGGCAGCGTTTGCTCGGCCACAGAAAAAAGATTAGGGATGACTGCGACAAAGGAATTGACTCATGGATCACTTCTCTAAGAAATAAATAAGCAACAGTTTCACAACAAAAGTCACAGATTCGCCTCAAGGTCGAAATAGTGAATGCGATAGTAACAAATCGGAAGGGTAAACGAAATAAGGCTACCAGCTAACTTTCTCAGCATCAGACGTGACATAACTCAGTAGAACAGTGGCGTAAGGGAACATGACCACTGTAGGGAGCGAAGCGACCCTTTCATCCGGCTACCAATTCAACACAATCTTTGTCGTGAGAGCACATCGCTTACTACAAATGCTTGGGACGTGCGCTGATCCCTATCAATATAGTGCGCACGCGACCGCGCCCCGCCGACCAGAGTACGCTGCTCCTGCCGAAGCGGTGCAGCCCTCACCACCTCCTCCGAGATCCCTCCCCCATGAGCCATGCGCATGACTAAAACCGGCCGGCGCGTATCCTCTTTTGAGTCGCGATCATCGGCTGCCTTCGCACGCTTTCACTCGTTGAAAGAACATACGACGTGCGCGGCAACGTATTATTGGACGTTATCCGGAACGTCACTGCGACGCAGACGGCGACGGCGATGGTGAAAAGTGAGCGTCCAGTGTCCATGTAATTGCTATCCCAATAATTTATTATATCTGGGTCTCTACACGCAACCCTGGTTCTTGTTACGCATAAGCGGCATGCCCAAGCTTGACGTCAGTTACCTAAACAGAAAACATCCACAAGATTTGGGGATATTTGTGCGTGGCGCCATGTCTCTGCAGTAGCAATGGCGTTCTGCCATAACTGCATGGGTAAAGGGAGAAAAATCTTATCTCATGAAGAAAGCAAGCTATCAAAAACGACTCGGGGCTCTATAGAGGAAGGACCTACTGGAACGTTTCGGTAAAATTGCAGTATTGCACTACAAAGCGCGTGGCTTCCCAAGACAATTGAACACCGCGCATTAGAAACACATGGGGCCCAACTGTAAAATTTTACACACTCTGGGAAGCCACGCTGTTTGTAGTGCGACACTGTAATTTTAACAGAAAGTTCAAATAAGTCTCTGCTGTATAGAACAGGGAGTTATGTTTGATAACTTTTTTGGTCAGATGTGATTTTTTTCGCCTATTTCCCATTCAGTTACGGCAGACCACCGCAGTAACGGAGGCGAGGTGGCGGTGCGTGCATATGTCCCCAAATCCTGGTAATGCGAATGCTTTAAATGAAAAAAAAAAAGCAAGCATAATTTGTATCGGGATTAAGCTGGGAATACCACAAAGGAAAGTCACTAAATATGCTGAATAAATTAATCACATACCTCCACCAGTTCCGTCAGGTTAGGTTTTAGTCCGGAAATATCATGTTTTTTTACCTCAGTCGATGCCTTCGTATGGAAAGCCAGGGTCTTTGAAAATGCGCAGATAACAAGTAGACTTAAAGAAACCATGCTTCTGCTTAGGTTTTGCAGCTGCAAAACTTTCAATGGATTTACACAACAGAAGCTTAAGAATGGTTGCTCGACGTATATGTGAAAATTTTCAGTCGTTAAGAGCGAGCCGTATTAATTTTATTTTATTTCTGAAGTTACAGGATGTGCTTTGCTTCTATCGCCTGCATTATTCTACTCGCGAAAAACGGCACTGGGAGGCTCTCTAGTTGTCCTTAATGATGGAGTGCTATTTTCGCAACGAGCGGAACACCTGCAGAACTTATTTGACTTCGCACATGTTTGGTTGAACTCCTTGGGAAAGCGACAATGGCACATGCAATAGTGGCAAAAGTTTTTGAGCTAAAACGGTATCGCGCTCAAGCCAGTGTGAAGCGTGTAGGTAAAATGTGTACAAAAATTGTCACACGCGTTCCCAGAATTGTTGTCAAATGCGAAACCATTCTTCAGAGCAGCTCTCATTTCGCTACTGCTTCAATGGTTTCATATTTCATGGAAGTCTGGCTCTCTTTTTTCCAGTTGTTATCTATTTCAGAGGTGAAGAGGTGGAAATCCTACATTGTCAGAAGAGGATTGGTCAGAGTGCCGACACACTTCGTAGGACGGGGGTTGATGCTGTCGTTCACTATATACCTCCAAATGTTTCCAACGCGCTTTCTTTTCCATTCCTGTAGCATGTTTTTTATTAATTGTATTCTGAAGAACCTACATTATGTAACTCCTTATGCACATTCGAAATGTTCTAACTTGACCATTACACAATTTTTTATATCATGACATTCCTATGCCGCTGCAAGTTTCTCAACATTACTAAAAACTAAAAGACAATCAGGCCAAGAAAAGTATAGGCCATGCTATTTGTAGTAATGTTCCAGGTATTTCCCGAGGACCTCTTTGTATTCTTGCGGGCTTTTTAAATTTTACGTTCTTTTTAAAGGATCAATCTAATGCTGCCAGTTATCTACATTTGCGGTGTTCTAACGTAGCAATAAAATAAATTCTCCAATTACCAAACCTTTTTTTTTCAATTAAAAATAAACGTCGGAAGAATGCGCTGCTGGGCGAGTTAGTAATTCATCTTAAAATGGCGGTGCGCTAAAGAAAGATAACACAAGAGAATGGAACTTGGACACGAGGCGAAGTATCAACTCCGGATTTATTGAAACAACAAAAATGGTTTTTTAGTGCGTGTTAATCTAACCATACATATATATGTTTGTTGCTTCTGCTCATAATGCTGTTTCTGCTCATATAATGGCGATTAATTATGCCTGAATGATCTGTAATGGGTTGGCCTTTAAACCACGAACACTTTGAGCAATTAACATGTTTTGGCGCATGGTGCCATTTTACGCTTCTGCCACGCAAATGTTTATGCGTAAAGGAGTCTTCCTTGCAATATATGGCATACGCATAGGGTTTTATCCCGAAACAGGTTCAAACACTGGCCTGGCTCTAACGGGCAATAAAAAAAAAGCACTGGCGTCGCTCTCTGGCAGAACACCTTCTTGCCACGCAGAAGTTATGAGTTCGACTTCCACTGGAGCTGAAAATTTTTACTACAAATTTATTTGCATCTATCTCAAATTTTGTCTGACCAACGACGCCGACACCATAATTTCTTCGAAACGAGCTCTTTAACGCTATCGCATTAAAAGTATTCCGGAATTCGTCGGCAAGCCGTCTCTCATAAGGTCTAGATTGCGGCACCTGAAAATAGAAAATTAAGATTAGTTCTTTGCAATGCCCGAAACTGAAATGCGGTGCTGTCGTGTGCGGCTCACACCATGAAAGCCTCATCGTTTCACTTGAGCTTGTTAAAAATAGCTCAGTGTGTATTATCCATTTATTTGTTTATTTATTTAATATTTCTGTCAATCTTGTGAAAGATTATAGCAGGGAAGCCACATGAAAAAATTTTCGCTGCACAGTCTACTACATGGTTTACATAATCAATCAATCAATCAATCAATCAATCAATCAATCAATCAATCAATCAATCAATCAATCAATCAATCAATTATTTAACGTGCCCAGGAACAACCGTGAGGTCTTTGTGCAGGCGCACGCAAAAATAAAATAAATAAAAATAAACAATACAATACAGACAGTCTTCAGAAATAAAAAAAAGCAAAAACACGTAGACAAAGAGAAATGAACACTAAAGGGGAGGAGTAAAATAATAATAATAATAATAATAATAATAATAATAATAATAATAATAATAATAATAATAATAATAATAATAATCAATCAATCATTTATTTAACGTGCCAAGGATCAACCGTGAGGTCTTTGTGCAGGCGCACGCAAAAAAAAAACAATAAAAATAAACGATACAATACAGACAGTCTGCAGAAATAAAAAGAGCAAGAACACGTAGACAAAGAGAAATGAACACAAAAGGGGAGGAGTAAAATAAGACAATATGAGAAATATTGAAGGGGAATAAAAAAATTAGATTGCACATATACAACAATGCGGAAAGACGGAGAAGGGAAGACTTTGTACATTGTGCCATACCACGTCAAAACAGTGCAAAGCTTAGATAATAATAACAATATCTGGGGTTTAACGTCCCAAAACCACGATATGATTATGAGAGAAGCCGTAGTGGAGGGCTCCGGAAATTTCGACCATCTGGTGTTCTTTAACGTGCACCTAAATCTAAGCACACGGGCCTCTACCATTTCGCCTCCATCGAAAGCTTGGATAAAAACAATGATTGTGGGCTATGCAAAAAGTCAAGATCAAGAAAATTAATGTTATAAAGACTTTGTATTCTGTGAAGGCTAGAGTGTTGGAAGAAGCAGGCGGGTACATGAAACGGTCTGTTCTGTCTGGTTAACTTACGCGGAATTCGAAAATTAACACAATTGAGAAGTGCAGGGCAGGGTATGATACCGTGGACTAGCTTGTAAAAAAATAAGAGATCAGAACGATTTCGTCGCCAATTAAGCGATGGCAGTGATAATGATTCAGCAGTATTTGAACGAGATCCAGAGTCATTTTTAGCAAAGCGATGGTTATATATGCTGAGGAACTTTTTCTGGACTCGTTCAATGGTGTTACCGGTGGATTGAGCAATGCCATTCCATATCACGGACGCATACTCAAGTTGTGGAACACATATTGCCGTGTACAATTTGTGCAGGGCCATGGGAGACCTGAATTCTCGAGATTTTCTACAAACACATCCGAGAGAACGAAGGCCCCGCATAGCAGCACGCTTAACGTGAGAAGAAAAGTTTAACGCGCTGTCAACAACAACACCAATATCACTGATTTCATAAACCTTGCATAACGGCACAGAATTGACAGAGTATTGAAATGACACGCTAGATGTTTTGCGAGTGATAGACATGAATTTTGTCTTTGAGGTATTCAGAGAAAGGTTATTGCCGTTGCACCATTCGGAAAAAGAACACAAATCTGACTGCAGCAAGCGACAGTCGTTAACTGAATGAATTTCCTTAAATATCTTGATTTCACCGGCATACAAGAGGAAAGAAGAATTACGAATGGCAAAAGAAACACCATTAACGTAAATTAAAAATAGGAGTGGGTCTAATACCGACCCTTGAGGGACCCCACTAGTCACTTTATACAAAGAAGAGGTTTGGCCATTTACGGCAACATAACAAGATCTATTGAGCAGATAGCTGTGCAAGAGATTCACAATCGACAAGTCAACGTCAAAGTTCGCAAGCTTAACCATACTCGGTGTGTGGCTGACTACGTCAAAAGCCTTGCTCAGGTCAAAGTAGATAACGTCAACCTGTCCTCTCTGAGAAATAGGTGTGGAGATCTGCGTCATGAAACTATCAAGATTTGTGGTAGTTTAGCGGCCAGCAAGAAAACCATGTTGATTTGGAATCAATGAGTTTTTCGCACTAAAAAACAATATTTTATGAAGAGCCAGTTCGAAGATCTCTGATGTGGCACATAGTAGAGAAATCGGGCGATAATTAGAAACATCTGTTTTAGAGCCCGACTTAAATACTGGGAAAACACGAGCAGTTTTCCCACATGCTAGGAAATGTGGAAGTGTCTAGGCAGTTATTAAATATCGTAGTCAGTACTGGGACAAATATACTACCATAAGCTTTTAGTATGGCGGAGGGGATGCCATCTGGGCCACATGATAAGGATGGTTCCAAGCGCTTAATGCATTCGCTGATAATATTTTCATCCAGCGACAAAGCACTGGATGAGCCAACTGCCTTGGGCTGTTGCCCGATATCAGTGCTAGAGTCTGAGGCCTTATAAACGGATGAGAAATGCGTGGCAAAACAGTCAGCGACGGCACGCACTTCTGCCCCATTTGAGTCCAGTAGTCTGAAGGACTCTCCGCTTTTGCTGGACCGTTTACATACATACTTCCAAAACTCAGCCGGCCTGTCAGAGGCGCTTTTTTCTAAGAATTCAATATACGAACTATGATCCCGTTTGTATAGGCGTTTAGAGAGAGTTCGAATGAAGCTGAACTCTTCGTTCCACTCGCTGGATGGAGAACATTTAGATTTCCTGTGTGCGTGATCTTTGTGCTTCAGTGCACTGAAGCACAACAACAATAATAATAATAATAATAATAATAATAATAATAATAATAATAATAATAATAATAATAATAATAATAATAATAATAATAATAATAATAATAATAATTAATATTATTAACAATATTTATTTGGATACAGAGGAAACTGTGCAGGAGCAGGCTAAAAATTGCCACCCAGTGTCGTCAGGAAATGACGACAGGAGGAAAGAAAGAGAGAGGAAAAGAAAAAAGTAAACAAATAACGCAGAAGGCAAAAAGTATGCTTGTGCAGCGATTGGTGTTGTTCTAAATCCTGCGTTAAATGCGGCTCCACTACTGTTAAACCAGAGTTAGTGCGCAGCACGGGCACCCAGCGATTCCCGTTCGTAGAGTTCCCACTGCTCCGTTTCCCCAGCGCGAGTAAAATCTTGTTAGGGAGATTTGCAACCTCGTTGTGTGACATGAGTTCTACCTTTTGCTGCGCTTTATCGAGTTCCTGCTAGTTACGGCAGTTATGATACGTGTCGTCTGCAGCGAATTCCATCAGGTTGTCAACCCGTTCAGATGTAGCGACGAAGAGCTTGGGAAGCGCCGGCGGGAGGAGCAATCGCTCGCTCGGCGTGGTGATGGCGCCCTCTCTTGCGCGGCTCGGGTGTCAGCCGCATGTTTCCGAGGTGTTTTCAGCGATTTTAGGTTAACTACTGCGATTATTTCTGGGTTATTTCTGTTTGATATATTATTTTAGACCTTGTTAGCTTATTTTAACCTGTGTAGAGAAGCATTGGAACGCTGTAATGGGTCGTCCATAAATTGTGCGTCTTCGAGCGGTTAAGGCGTTTATTGACGGCGGGATTGACGGTGACGATGCACAACGACAGAGCGCAGACTCGCACGAGCACGAGCACGAGCACGAGCACGAGGGGCGTACTCTCCGAGAAGAGACGAATAGGGCGACCCACTAGAAGGCGCTCGAGAGGACGACCCATTACAGCGTTCCAATGCTTCTCTACACCTGGTTTTGAAAATTGTTAGCCTTGTTTTGCGCTAGTATAGAACACTTGATTGTGAGCGTAGTCACGCTGCAGGATATTTGCGGTCTACAAGCCGGGTCCCTAAGGTGCTACGCACTTAAGATAGTGACATGGAAAAATGACTATAAACGCGACGCCAACACAGTTTTGTTCATGAAAGTTAGCAGGGCTCGATAGGCCTGGTCACACCGAGCAGAGTACTCTTCCAAAAACAGTTAATCATCAAGGGCCGCACGCTTAAGTCCATCGCTATTATAAAATCCCATTTTAAAACAAAGCCTCTGACCACTCGTTCTAATTTAACTGTGCTGCCAGCATGACTTCACTGAAAATCGATTTATTGCTTTCACCGCGAGCATTTCATGAGCTAATAATATCACCCCGCCCCTTAACTTCGTTTGATAATCACACTCGTGGGGACATGACCGATATGGATAATAAAAAAAACATTTGGCAAAATTATGAAGAATAAGCGCGCGTTCCAGTATAGTGGAATGTAGCCACTACACGTGATAACGATGGCGATGACCCTGATTACCATGAAGTATAAGCGCGTTCCAGACCACACATTCTCTTTCTGCCATGGATGAAAACTATCGTGAAGGCGCTCTCGCCCTCGAAAGGCAAAACGGCAACGCCGACAATAAACGTTCCCCTGAGCATAACGTCATATATTGGCACCCCGCTTTGTGTGTCAGGTCTTTGTATGATGATCGAGTGGGCAAAATTTACGGGGATTGATGGTTTACCAGATTACCTTCGGAGCTTCGCCAGGAGGTAATTTCATTTTGGAGTATGTTTGAAATATCATTCAAACATTTGTCCTTACCTACTGATATGCGGTTTTGCACAAATGCGCATGTTCACGATAGCGTCTCTAATCATACTCAGTGTTTGATAACTTCGTCTTTAAGTATAAACATTTCTTAATGCAACGTTTCACATGCGTCGTGAACCATGCGCTTTGCGTCGATACCGCCATACTGATTTTAGGTAAGTATTTTTCTTTAAGTAATAGTGTTTTGACACAAATAAAGGCCCAGTTCATGTTTGCATCGCGCAGATGGAAGGATTGCATAAGATTAGGCAGAAGGATTGAAAGGTCACCAATCAGCATATCGACATTCGCTCCTGCGTAATCAAAAATGATTTTCTTTGCATTATCCCGTGTTTTACATTCGCATATCAATTTGAAGTGATTCGCATATCAATTCGCAGTGCAAAATATTGTGATCACTCACGCCATCCAAGACCGTTACTGAGACACTGTTTGGCTCCCTTGTTAATACAAGATCTAAAAGAGAATTTCCACGCTGTGCAATCAGAAACCACCTAGTTCAAATCAAATGAAGACAGTACATCAAGAAAACTGGCATTCACGCTTCTTCGAGCTATCTATGGGTCTGTATGATGGCCATTCAATAGCCGGACAATTGAAGTCGCCAGCTAAGAATATTGACGAAGTTGGTCATTTATGTTGTATAACAATTAGTTACTCATTCATGAATTCTGGAAATTCGCCAGAAGCATCTGGTGGGCGGGAGCAGACACCAATTATACATGTGGCACATGGCAGCAAACATAGGGCTACCCACAAAATTTCAAGACATGAATCAGTGTCAACAATGTAAGCCTCCAAATTATTTTCCATTGCAATCAGCACTCCGCCACCTCGCGATCTGACCCTGTCTTTCCTAAATAATGTAAATTTACAGGACAAAGACAACTGGCAGTCAGCAATATCAGACGACAACAAAGTTTCTGTGACTAAGACTATTACGGGCGAAGATGATTAGGTTTCTAGCTGTTCCCTGGCGAACCTCGCGGCCACATGGGTTGTACTCACCCCTGGACGCGTTTCTGCGAAAACACGGGCAAGAGGACACATCGGCAGAGCACAAATTCAAAAAGTTTTTTCTTGCTTAAAACAAAAACGTAATTTGATAAAACTTTGTCAGTCAGTAGTCAACGAATGTTGCTAGTAAATGGGCTATTTAGCATAATTTTATTAGGACCACCTCAATGTTGAATGTACGACTAAGCGTGTGCAAAAATGTAAGTTTTTGCAACTTTATCGCCAGCTGTACACACTGTTTCACGCCATATACGTCTCAAACTATTTTTGGGCGGCAGTAAAACTTCCTAGCGATCAGTTAAAACGAAATATTATATTTCACTGAATGTCGCCTTTCTATGAACAAATCCCCGATATGGGCCATATTCTCCATATTTAAGACCGCATAAAAAACCCACGAAAGCGTAAACGTTGATAAAACTTATTTTCGGTTGCTTGCAGGTGGCTTGCAGAAATTAGGGGTGGCTTGCAGAAAGAATTAGGGGCAAGAGGTGGCTTGCAGAAATTAGGGGAGATAATTGGTCTCCTAATACATGTTCAAACTACACTAGAATATGCAGCCGTCGTTTACGACCCGAAGATTTCATAGAATATAAGAAGCGACGGCTTAAGAAGGATGCAGTAGCGTCACTCTTTGCAAACTACCCTTCACGTTTGTAGCCCAAGGTAACAACTGAACCAAGCATGGCAAGTATCCCTGAACATGACCGTGTTGTGTTCGAAAAGTCAACGAATGCATGCAGTACCAGTAGCAACGCTGCCTCGCGATCGCCGCCATGTGCATGCAGAGCTGACATTAGGTCCTGAAGCTGAAGAATCGGAGCCTATGGACACCACATGCGCTTCCGGCGAAACAACCAACAATCATTATGTACAGCGTCACAATAAATGAGTGCACAAGTTAGAGTAGGCTGCTCCATACGACAAAAGCGTTCAGGTCGACAGCCATTCGGCCTCTACTTTGCTCACTACCGAAAAGGCCAAATGGAAGAGAAAATAAAGATACGTGAGGAGCCAGATACTGAGCCAACAACAATCCGTCAACAAATACAAGGACGAGCTCAAGCAAGTGACAAGAGGCCGCTCAATGTTTCACGCCTTTCACATTGGCTCAAGTTGAGAGTCGGCACTATGACTTTATACTTGAACGACAGGGTCTGTTCACACACATCGGTCAATGTTGCAGAAAGCGCAGCACATATGTAGCCGTATTTGTTTGTTTTTCGTACCACCACGATTTATCTGGTTTGGGCTCTGAAATGGTGGAATCACTTGGCATAGTTCCTCTTTTTCTGGCACCAGCTGTTGCTTTCTCCTGCTGGCAACAAATGTAATTCTCAAAAGCTTTACGAAGGAAACGGGCGATCACGTATATCCCTGGAAGCAGTTTAGTGAAATTTCATGCGATTTAGCGCATGAACTTCAGGCTTCAATATAGTTCCTATAGGGAACTCTATGCGCCGAAGCTTTCAGTATTAGCTCTTGACAAATCCTGCTTTCGAAAATCGACTTTCAGACAGTCAAAAACCGACTCTCAGGTCAAGCGAACGTAACAGTGAGAAACTTTTCCGCGCATCACTGGCATGCGCTCTCTGGTATCGGGCTAGCAGACGACGCCAGAGCGTCTCGGTCAAATAGCCGCGAAAGACCATGCCTTCGAAATGGGCTGGTTGCTCAGAACGACAAGTGCTTCATGATTCCAGCTTACAACTTTTCATTATACTTTAAACAACGCGAATACAGCCTAAAACTGAACCATATAGCTGCTTCGAATGCATCCACGGCATTCGTTTCCGCGAGCGACGACGCGACGGCGGGTCTGCTACGGTGGCGGTGCCCGGCGGCTAAAAGCCGCACTAACGCCGACGGTCGGTTCCCATTGCGCTCCGCTCCTTCGCCCAGCCACTGGCCTGCCCAACGCGAAAATCTGTCCCCGTCGCTTTAGATGAATCACAAAAAAAACTAATTAATGTATAGAATGAAACAATCCATTAAAGCCCACGTAGAATCTCCCTGTAAAGTGATGAGTAAGCGTGTGCTACGAATTCTCTGCTGCTTCGCTCTCATATGATGCTGTGTTGAGGCGACTAGCCCTATATTCGCTCCCGATGACGTTTTGAGCGAAGCGTTTGTGTCTTCTGCCCCAGTTTTTGTGCGCGGCGGCCACATGTACTTATTGTAGGGGTGGCCTCCGCTATAAGCTCCGGCAGCGCAGCGTTGCTGCGCGCTGACGGAGCTTATAGCGGAGGCCATGCTGTAAGAAACTTCAAGTTCGCGGCCTTCGAACTAACGATGCTGTCGGGTGCCGTCAGTACGTAGCACCTGCCATCTCTCTCGTGTTCGTTAGTGCACGGAACGGCCTAGCGAATAGCGCATCTAATGATCGCCGAAACGCGTGTCTGGCTTATCTGAAGTGTTTAGAGCAGACTTATCAAGACGGGACAAGTCGAAGCGGTAACACGTACAGTTTCAGGCGCTCACTTTCAACAAAGTTAGCGCCTCTGTATGTGTTATCCCTTCGTCTTGTCCCGTCTTGATAAATCTGCGCTAAAAACTTCAGATATGTCGTACCAACAAGGCCAGAAGTCAGCACTTGCGTGTCTGGCATTGTATTTTAGCCAAGTTCCAAATTTTGCGGACGTGTAAACTGCTCAATGTCGGCTTTACCGCTTCTCTACACGAACGACTTTATACAGCGAAGCTATACAATCTAGCGCGTTTTGAAGGTTATCCAACGAGCGTCGACCGGCCTAGCGTCGCAGGGGCTTAGCGGCACATTTCGGAACGGCGAAAATCGAGATTACGCAATCTTCTCTGCCTCATTGGCTGTTCCATGTTGCAACAATCGCCCCCTTACGATGAACGCTGCGTCCTTTCTCTCTAATTTATGCTTTACATTCGTTGCGATAAAGCATATACTTCGTTGGCTCTTATCTCCGCGGACGATGTGAAATTGATGGGAAAGCTATGGTAAAGCTGGTGCTTGGCGCTGCTTCACTTGAACGACTTGCTATGTTGCACAAAATATATCGCATTGCCATAAAAAAATGAAGCGAAAATGCGCCTTCCTCAGACAGGAGTCATCGCAGCATATGGAAGAGCAAAAAGAGCGATTGAAGCGTGCCTGACACCTCCCTCTCCTCGAAAGAGGATACTGGGCCATGGTGATGTTGTAGTTCTAGGTTGACGCTCGTGCGAAAACCTTTAGATCGCGCTCGACTGTACATTGCCAGGGTTCCATATAGCTTACGTCGCCGGCAATAAAAGCGCGCATACCGAAATCAACGAAAAAAATACGGCAGTTCCGCACTAGTGGTGCCAAGCTTGAAGGAAGGGTGGAGCTGGGCGACATGCCTTGTTACTCTTTAATTCTCTCTCTTTCTTCCTATCTTTCTTTGTCTTTTTATCTTTCTCTCCCGTTTTAGATGCGAAGCAGCTTTTGCGCTGGGCTTTGTCCATACTTCCATTGGCAGCCTTCCGCTTTCTACCACCTAGCATAGCCGTCTGTGCGCTCGCTCGCGCCAAGGAGTCTTCTTCCTCTTGCTCTTCGGCCGCCTTGATGATGATATGTGCAGAGCATTTTAGGGGCCCGGGCTGCCGTATCTTGGCGTAGCTTGGCGTAACGCAGACAAAACCACGAGTGCTGGCACGCGCTAGCACGTTCGGGCCTGTGTAAGGGGCTGGGTAAGACGCTGTGGCCTCTCCCCCTTACTCTCTCAGCCATCATGTAATGGCGTCGGCGAACGAGATTCTGCAGACTCGCGATGAACCCGCGTGGCGTGCTCCAACTAGAGTTCGGGACGAGTAACAGCAGCAACAACTACAGTGAATTCACGGTGTGCTCCACTAGCAAGGACAAGTTAACATCGGGCAAGGTGCCCATGATGAACAGAACTTTAAGTCGACCCATACGCTGCTTCGCACCCCCTCATGGTACACTTTAGCGGGAGATGGTGAAATTTCCTTCCTTCCTTGCTTTTAAAGACGATAGTCTTTCTTGGGATACTTCAACGGAGAAATTTTGGTCTGTCTTTTTGTCTGTCTGTCTTTCTGTTTGTCGGCACGTCCCTCGATTCAGCCACCCGGCCAAAGTTGAACAACTTGCCCAAGGGCCAGCCGTCTTGAACGGCTGACTAGGTTCATACTTGTTTACATTGTTGATCAAAAAGCAACATTACGCATATCTGAGGCGCCACATGACTAGGCAAGTATTAGGTGGTGTGTTCCTTAAATAGAAAATGCATACATACTTAATTCTAAAGACCTTAGTTTCTTAAGCTGCGCTGAAAATGAGACTGCGCGTTAAACTTGACTTCCCCCGTGCCTTCGGCACGAGCTCATAGTTGTGTTTCGGTTTCGGTTCTGTATTGCACTGTACGAATGCCATGGGGCGCCGCTCTGCCATGCCTGTTTCACCCGGGCGACGTGTAAATAAAAGAGTGTGTGGAGAGTACTCGTTGAGTGCGGACGTTTCTTATGCTTCAGCGCTTCGCGCCAAACCGCGTGTTCGGGCTGGCTGGCGTCCCCGCCGGTCATGTTCGTCACCGCTGGTCTTCGCCTGCTGCTGCGCCGCGACTACCAGCCCGCAACACAGCACTGATGTTTCCCGACGTATTTCCAGATGGCGTCCATATCTCACGCAGCGCCTCTTCTATCGTCTTTAGACGACATTTGCAGCGAAGCACGCAGATACGCGGCTAATTCTTTATTTGTCGCTGTTTATTTGTATATCTTCTTTATCTCTCCTTCTTTTTTCTTTCTGTTTCTATCCTTCTGTCTTTCTTTTCTTCCTGTCTTGCTCTCTTTTTTTCGTTCTCTTTGTTAGCTTTTGTTCTCTATGCGATGTTATCTCCGTTTGCGCAGTCGCAAACACAGAAAATGTAGTGAAGTCGGTTGATCGCGCGCGATAGTCATGTGAGGCAAAGAAGAATCGATGGGCGGCTGCATGGCAAAGTAGTGCAGGAGACAATTCACATCTGATATCTCGCGCATATGGAACAATTGAGAGTATGTACTACATAAGAATGGAAGCTTGAGCGAGGTGGTATGCGTTGACCTTGGTTGATACAGCGCACACGGAACGACGACGAAGTATAAGAAAACAAAGGCGCTGATCCGCAGTTAAAGTTTATTGGAAAAAACAAGCATATGTATAGGTGAAGTGAAACTTAACAATAAACGAAAAAAAAAAACGACAAAAAACACCAAAAGCGAGAATTCTAAACATATCTCGAGCAAAGAAATGCAAAAAAAAAGAGAGAAATAAATAGAGATAGGTATCATACACTGCAGGTGCTGCAAAGGTACAAAAATTCTGCGTCACTCAGAGAAATCGATGGTATGCTGGCGCGCTTATCTCCTTTTCTTCTAATCTTGAAGGCCTCAGTCACTTCCCTTGCTACCTGCTCTTTGTGATGCGACAGAATGATTGCGTCTCTGAAGAAGGGTGCGCAGGCGCATTCGTGGCAATGAGCGGCGAGAGAACCGTTTCTGTCACTGATCGTTCGTGTTCACGAAGACGAACGTTAACGCATCTTCCGCTTTGTCCAATGTATGTCTTTCCGCATGATAATGGTATTTGGTACACTATGACCTCCTTGCAATCTTTATAATGGAAGGTGTGGTTAATTGCACAGTTGCCGGGAACACTTTCCCCGGCTTTCCTCTGCTTATCACTGCTTTTCTGTACCTTCGCGCAAATGGACACAAGCTTATGAGGAGATGAAAAAACTACGTCAACGCCATATCTATTGGCCGTGTTTTTTAAACCGTGCGCCACTCGGTGAGTGTACGGTATGACTGTGTGTTTTTTCGCTCTGGCGGTTCGCTAATCATTTCTAGGCTGTGTTCCATTTGTTTTTCGGTGTTTGCGCATCTTTTCGCACGCTTGGGCAATGTGCTACATTGTAGTATGTTGTACAGTGACGTCGCGGGAATCACTGTTCCGCGTCAGGGATGTGCCCCAGAAAGACGAGAAACGCCAGGAGAGAATATCGCGCTTGTATTGCGTGTATTTTCCGAGGCTGGAATTTTGAGGGTGGAAGCGATCGCATCAAAAATAAAGCAATGAGCGCGCGTGACAACTTCGGAGCGTATTAGTTTGGTTAGAGTGAGGGTCAAGTAACTATCAGGATAATCAGTGAAAATTAATTAAATGAGTTCATTGAAAGAGTAGACTGTTTTCCGGTGGTTGCTGCGTGCCATGGAGATACGTAGCCACTGCAGCTAATTGAATGAGTTCATTGGAATCTATAGACGCTCGATAGACGAACAAGATAGGGCGGTCCGGACTATCTTTTCCTGCCTTTTCTTGAAGCATTTTGCGCGCTGAAAAAAATTTTGCTTGTCAAGCATGTTCTAACAACCAGCGCAGGCAGCTATCGGCTTCCCCTGACCATATGCTGTTTTGCCAATACCGCCGTTTGGTAAAACAATGCCACACAACCACACAGATCACAGGGCAGTGCAAGGAAGCCCTCACTTCACTTCCGCACCTCTAAATTTTGTTTCTTGAAAAAAAAAAAAGAACCCGGTGTGGAACCACAGTAGCGACGTTCTCAGGGAACCGAATTTCGCTCCGGATATAGTTAACCATAACTTGAGCAAAACGGTAGCTCAAACCCTTCTTACGATACCCCTGACTGCAGTTGCAGCCTTGAAGAAGACAAGTCCGCTTGTCGAAACGTAGGCAGCAGCAACACCACGTGTTCACAAGGTTTTCACCCCTGATGATTGATATGGAGCAATTGGTTAGATTTCATTCATTATTTCAGAATTTCACGTGAAGGTATGCGCTCGCCGCGTTTATCGGCACTGTCGGTACCGTTCCACTGCGAACCATCAGTTCCGATATACGCCAGCCCGAAATACGATGAAATAATAATTATTTATGGAATTTTAACTTCCCAAAACGCTGATATAATGTTGAGATACGCCACAGTAGGCCCCTATTGTGTAATTTTGACCACCTTGGGTTCTTTAACGTGCACCTAAATCAAAGTGCACTGGTCTACTCGCATTTTCCTCCATCGAAATGCGACCGTCGTAGCCGGGACAGAACTCGCGCACTCCAGATTAGCAGTGCGGCAACCTAAAGTTTGTCGCGCTGTTAAGTTTGGGTGCGAGAGCGCTGGAACGCACCGCGGTGTAGCTAAGCAGGCATACTTGTTAAGCTATCGCGGCGGGTGAAAAATATGGTTCAAATAAATGACCTGCAGGGAAGTCGGCCATGGTCGACCAGCATCAAGGCGCCTTCCAGGCGTTAAGTTTCGATACTCGAAAGAGCGCAGACGTCTCAAATTGTTTCCGCAGCCTTAACTTAAATGATCCACGACTGCTAAATATTAGACCCGTCAAAGCCCAGTTTCAACGAAGAATCAACCTTTCGTCTGACAACTACAAAGGACGACGTCACTGGTCACGGGACCGACAGCTCATTCTGTTCCTTCGCCTTGATGCAGCTGGTTGTCTCGGCGTGATGCTGCCGTCCTTCGCAAGATGTTGGTGGATTTGCTCACTTATATACAGGTTAGCCAGTTTAATTTCATCATCATTTTCGTTGCGTAAATCGTCTTGTTTCTTCCGTGCTGTGCCTACAGATCTTGAGAGAGCGCCCCGCGATATTCCACTTGAAATGTTCTTTCCTTTAGAACGTGGCAAACTTGTTGGTTCCAAACAATGTGAAACGCCGTGTTCTTTGAACTTGAATTGATGGGAACTAAAAATTTCTTGGCCTACCTCTTACGTATGTACGATCGACCATTATGTTTTCGTGATCGTGTGCTTTGGGATGTGTGGGAATTTTGACTGGACGAAGTGTTCAAAAGCTGTAAAGTGTGTATTTTGGCACGATAGTGGTTGCGCAGGTATTAATATGCACACAAGTTGTGTATAAAACGATTGGTTCAGACTCGTTCAATTTGCCAGCAGGTGTATCGGTAAGATCGGTGTCCACGACGCTGGCATTCACGTGCGGCGGTACGGTTTCCACGCCGGTCATGGCTGTCCCGGTAAGTGTGGGCGAAGTGCGAATACGCTCACGTACTCTAAGCGTAGAAAGTTCAGAGGCAATGAGTATCAAGAAAAGGCTGAATACACCAGCTGCTTCGTCAGGCAGCTTTGCATTGAAATTCCCGGTCTATTCCAATACGCGCTAACACCTGCTGTGCAGTTCGAGCGAATACAGTCCGAGATTGCTGGGAAACTCGAGGTTTCCTCACACCCAGTGGTCACTGAACTTTTGACGTAGGTACACGGCTTGCACGGCGGTACAAGACTTGGGCGCCCGTCTAGCGCTCCAGTTGGTCAAACATACAAACAGATTGTGGTTCTGGTCCGTGACCGGAACCTAAGATTGCTTTTTTTTTGTTCTAAAGTCTGGTCGCTGTGACGATAGCGAACATGTAAGAAAACTTGTTAGCAACGTGTTCCGCGCGCTCCTGTTTAGGTTGCTTCCTACGTGTAATTGAACGCGGGATCAAATCCCGGCCGCGGCGGCTGCATTTTCGATGGAGGCGAAAATGTTTGAGGCTCGTGTACTCAGATTTAGGTGCACGTTAAAGAACCCCAGGTGGTCGAAATTTCCGGAGCCCTCCACTACGGCGTCTCTCGGAATCATATCGTGGTTTTGGGACGTTAAACCCCAGATATCATTATTACTGCGTGTAATTGAACTGCTTATAATCGCGTATGCTTAGTGCAACTTAACAATATTTTCAAGGAGCTTATCTCAAATCATGCCATTTCGATAAATCCAGATAACGCGATTATTAAACGCAAGACATAGTAGTACCCGTTGTTGGGATAGTTGGTGCATGTTGAGTATGAATGTTAAACTTGGCGACCATAAGACGACCACGCCTGAACGCATGCGTGTTCTTGTGGTGAGGGCCCGACCTGTCTACACAGTTTGTTGTTTCTGCGTGGTGGTTGTTTCGGCGCCAAGTTCACTCACAAAACGTAAGGCGGCTAGGTAGAGGAAAGGCTCTGGGGCCAAGCGCTAAAAACAATTAGAGCATGGCAATGGTAGCGGACCACCACTGACGGCGTCCGCTGTACACTGTCGTCCTTTATGAAAGGGAACACGCGAGGGCGTGGCCGCCGCTGTGCGGCGGCTGTCTACGGCGCCATCAACCGACAGCTAAAGAAAGCATGCCCGCTTTTGGCGTCATCTATTTGCAAACAAAATAGCGAGTCATGACAGGTGGACAATCGCTGCTAGATTACGCTCCCTCTGCGCTCACGCAACGGGCGATGCCTGCAGCGCGTCGTCTGCTGCCAACAAATCGAGCCGGTGCGCGAGCACGGTCGAAACATCGAAGCACTGCCTCTCGGCTTACGTGAGATGCGCTTCGCCTAAACTAGAGCTATGTAGGCGAGAACAATGCATTCAAGTGAAGGTTTGGTTGTGGTTTGCTTTCTCGAAAGCGTATCTCTGACCGCCGTGGAAGATTTTCTTCGAGGCAGAATCCCACCTATCCGGAAACTACTGGTCTGTCGGTAGCGAAAGTACTCTGTCGTTTAGTATATCCGCGCTTGATACTACAACGCCACAAACAATCAAATCACCCTCGCCGTGATGACAGCAAAGAGGATGTTACTGCGTCAGAAACACGAAGCGACAAAATGTTTCGAATATTTGTAAAAATTTTAATTAGTGTTGTAATTGTAATGTAAAAGACGCGAGCATACGGAGCATGATCTTTTTTGCGAGCGGAGATGGAGCGTAATCTAGCTGCCCTTGTCCGCTGGCCATGACTCGTTATTTTATTTGTGAATAGATGACCCCAGAAGCGGACGTGTTTTCTTTAGCTGTCGGTTGATGGCTCTGCAGGCAGCCGCCGCAGAGCACAGGTCACGCACTCGCGTGTTCCCTTTCATAAAGGACGGCAGGGTACAACCGCGACAACAACGTTCCATTAGCACAAGCTGGATTTAACACCATACCTGTGCGAGTTAGAACTTGCCACCTTGTTACGACAAAACAGCGCAAGCAATGGGACGGCGAAATGCACAGGAGACAGCGCTGTGCCCTCTGTGTTTCAGTGTCCCGTACTTGGCGCTGTTTGTTCATAATGTTCATGAAGCGACTAGCTCACCTTAGAACGCTTGTCATCTGACCGCGACGCCGTACGGTAGTAGTGAGCAGGAATTATATACCGTCCAGGAATGAGCTGTAGTGTATGTTTGGCATGATGCCTCGGAGGCCAAATAGCGTAATGATTCGGTAATACGGAGCTTTAGAGTAGCGTGCGCTAAGATAGCGTTTGTTGCGGTCTGCCCCTATTTCCGTCACTTAACGGGGGCTCACAGGAGGTTAGCGTACGAAGCATGCACAGTGGAGAAAAACGCTAACGCAGAGCTTTATGTACGCTATTCTCAAACTGCGTAATATCGATTCTGTCGAAACTCCATTGGTTTGAAATAGCTTTCGGTACGCTTAGGTACGAAAAAGAAGAGCGCAATGAGAGTTACAGATGACGCGTGCTGAGAGAGGGCTAACACTGAATAAAAAAAATTAATTCCCGGGACCTAAGTGCCATAATCCCGATATGATTACGAGGCGCACCATAAAATCGGGGACGTCGAATTAATTATGGCTACCTTGGGAGGTTCTTCAACCTGCACCTAAATAAGTACTCGAGTGTTTTCGCGCTTCGTCTTCAACGTGATTCGGCCGCCGTGGACTCGGATTAAAACAGCATCCTCGCGTTTATCAGCGCGAGTTATCACAACAGCCGCTAACCTGCCATAGCCGTCCTAGCAATCACTTTTAACGAAGGTTTTACAGCGAAAGCTGTTATGAGATCATTTCACCGGCCGTTTTTGGCGCCGTAGTTGTCCGCCGCCGCCGCCGCCGCCGCCGCCGCCGGTGTCCGTAACCAGTATCGCTCTAAATAAGAAAAAAAAAACGAATTAAGAAAAAAACTCCAGGATGGAACGAGGTTCGAACCTGGGCCCTCTGCGTGGGAGCCCAGTATTCAACCTCTGAGCCATTCCGGTGCTTTTTTTTTTCTTTCATGGTATTTATTCAACACAGGATAGCACTTGAAAGCAATTGAATACAGACAAAGAACTAATATGTTAATTATGCTCTTATCGCAACACAATCACGAACAGAAGGCACTACAGAATTCGCAATCACCTCTATAGCGGATACATCACATAACTGATTTTCCAATTGTGTGCTAGAACAGCGGTAAGGATAAGCACCTCACCAATGCCGTATACCATTCTGGTTGATATTCCATTTGCTCGTAGACATCTCTTAGCTGAGTGACCAACCTAATGAAGTGGGCTGTTGAGGAAACTATCGGCTCTGCGTTTCTCTGCAACATGCGCGTCTTCCACAGGCTATGCATTCCAATGAGAAGAAACATGTCGAATGGTATGTCATTACAACTCGCTGGCAAGAGATATCGCACGGAATGGGAATTTAGCACAAAGTCTTTTTGAAGAGTTCGTTGGAGCACATCCCAAAATAAGATTGCATCTCTGCAGTCTATAAAACAATGTTCAATTGTTTCTGGTACATCACACAGAGGACAATCAACGGACGACACAAAAATGTCTCTTGAACGAAGCCAAGTCTTCACAGGCAAAGTCTCTGAATGTAATTTAAAAAAGAACGTTTTTGTCGATGGTGTCAGCGGCATTTTACGTACTCGATCTAAGACATCATGTCCTGGCAGTCCCAAGTATTTTGCACGATAAAGTGGTGGCGGAAACAGCATCGCTATTAAATCTCTGTAAAGATTTTTGCGTGATACACAGTACAAATATTCATTTGAAAACCTAACTGTTAAAAAACGAACAGAGAAATAAACTTCTCGCATAAATCCCCATAAACATGGTCGTGGAGAAGAATCGGATGAAACTACTAGATTAGGTAGCACATTTACCAGGTTTACCTGCAAGAATGCTCGAATAATTGGATGGGAAGCGTCGCGGAAAAAGAAGTAGCGAGATACAATTTGCCACACGTACAGATGTACCAGACCTAGCCCACCTGCACTAACTGGTCTGAATAGATTGTCTCGTCTCATGAATTCATATGTTGATGACCATATAAATGTTGCAAATTTACGATGAAAGCTCTGAATATGCGCTCTAGCGCAATGCAGCACTTGTAGTACATAGAAAAGTTTTGTAGCCAAAAACTTGTTGCACGTTTCCGCTTTACCGAAAATTGAAAGGTTATAAGGTATAAAAGATTTAGCATAACGCTCAAGGCCTGCCACCCTATCTTTCCAGTACTGTGCGCTTGACTTGTGTGCATTTAGTGGAACACCAAGATATTTTGGTGGCACCACAGACCACTCAATACCGGCAAACTGGTCAGGTGTAGATCCCCATGACCCAAACCACAAACCTGAACTCTTAGAATAGTTTACCTGTGCGCCTGAGACGCTACCAAATTGCTCTACTGCATCAACAATCCTTTCAATACTGGGTTTGTCAGTACAAAAAAAAGGCAATGTCATCTGCATATGCTAAAACTTTAACTTCATTCTCTAGCAGTCTGAAGCCATGAATATTGTGAGACTGAATAATATGCAAGCACATCGGTTCTAAGTATAGAGAAAAAAAGGAGCGGCGACATAGGACATCCCCATCAAACATGTGGACTGAAAGGCCGTTCTATACAGACTAACATCCACATCGCTCGTACTATTCTAGATTTTTGCTCAAACTCTTTTGACCAACTCGCATTACTGCAAGTTGACCTCGCAAAGGCATTTGATCGTGTTTCTCACTCGTTTCTGTTTTCCCTTTTACAGCAAGCTAATGTGGGCTCAACACTGTTAAAAGGAGTGAAACTTTGTTATAATAATTGCTCTACCCGCCTAATAGTGAACGGTCATCTCTCGCAGCCTATATCTATGAGCCATTCCGGTGCTTGGAACTGCTGTGCAAAAAGGTCCTATACAGACTTCATGTCGGGAAGGAACCACATTAGCATATGCAATATAGCGTGGTAGAGAGTAAAATAAGCACCAAGTGTCGCGCAACGCGTCGCACAACGAGAATTCTGTAACCAGGCGTCACACAATGCTAATTGCGCAATGAGTAGGTTGTTGAATGCTTCGAACCCATTACAAAGGACTCTGCCATAATTCTTCATCGTCGTCAGGCACAGCATCAACAAAGTGCGCATAATGCCTTACATGCGTTTAGCAGGTACCACGGCTCTTCGTAGAATGACGAAAAATGGCCCAGTGCCAGCTGCCCTACTTCTCAAACATTACAATGATTTATAGCGTAGTGGGTTCCTCGCAAGTGCACTTGTAGTGGTTGCCAAGGAAGCCCATAAGCGCATGATCCATTTCCTCGGGGTCTCAGATAAATTACAGTGATTTAGAGTGTAGTGGGTTTCTCGCAAGTGCACTTGTATTGGTTGCCAAGGAAGCCCATAAGCGGATGTTCCATTTCCTCGGGGTCTCAGTAAAATTACAATGATTGAGAGCGTAGTGGGTTCCTCGCAATTACACTTGTATTGGAATGAAGCCCATCAGGGCATGATCCATTTCCTCGGGGTCTCAGTAAAATTACAATGATTTAGAGCGTAGTGGGTTCCTCGCAAGTGCATTTGTATTGGTTGCCAAAGAATCTCATAAGCGCATGATCAATTTACTTGGGGTCTCAGTAAAGTTCTTCACCCCCCCCCCCGTCTCTCTCCCACGGCAACGTATGTTATACAGCATGACGGGAGAGGGAAATAGCAACCGGGCGTCACCCACTGCAAATTACATAACTGCTGGGCCGTTTAAAGATTCCAACCCATTACAAAGGGCTGAGCCATAATTCTTCATCGTCATCAGTCGCCGCGTCAACAAAGTGCACATAATGCCTTACAGACGTGCGGCTGGTGCCTCGCTTCTCCGCAGAATGACGAATAATGGCTTAGTAGGTGCTTCCCAACTTCACAAAAATTGTGATTTATGGCGTAGTGGGTATCTTTTTAGTGTACTTGTATTGTAGCCCCAAGAGAGCTGATAACGGGCTCTAGAAACGCCGCTCTTCCAGCTTTCGCTGTGACTGTGCTGCGGTTTCAGCGCATGCCTGGCGTTTTTTACGCTATAGGTGCTTGCGCTGGTCATCTGTAAGCTAGCTTCAAGTTGTGCGATAGTTTCTTTCACACGCTTGTGCTATGTCAGGCATCGTTCACACAGCCGTCAAACGCTCTGTCGCGTCACCGACACGCTAAAAAAACAAAACAAAAACGTCCCACAGGCGTGACGGATCAGTGTACGCATAGGGGACGGCGTACGCATAGGGGACGGCGGCGGTAACGTCGAAAGTAGCACGTTTTCGTGAAGTATTGACAGACTGGTCCCATTTTCGCCTAAACGTAAACGAAATCAGCATTATGCATTAGACAAGTACCTTGTTGTTTGTTTATTATTCGCGTGAACTGAGAATAAATTGTTTAGTAGTGCACCACGAACACGATGTTCGTATTATTTTAACGCACCGAATTGAAGCATATGCATGACGTCGACTACCAGTTCAACCTCATATGCTTTCGTGATGATGGGCGGTTTTATGATGCTGTTTCTTTGAAAGTGGGGTGAACGACGACCGCATGAAGCTCGGCGACGAATAAATATGTCGTTGGGAAATGTGTGCAGGCATTGCGCTCAGTGAAGACATGTGATTGGTCGAAACTGTCGGGGCAAGGCTCCGTCACCGTGCCTGCGATGGAAACGTAAAGCACCGCTCTACGTCGTTATCAACCCGTTTTTGAGGAGAAAGCTAATAGCAAACGCCCTTCCCTGACGAAAAGCGGTGCCGCGACGGTGACGCGGTGGAGCGTTTGACGGCTGTGAGAATGAGGCATTCATGGGGTTACACCGTTATATTTTTCTTCAAATAGCATCGATTATGTAGCGAAACCAACAAATTTTATCTCATGGCGGCCGAAAGAACAGAGGTGCCATGTTGAATGAAGCTTCGAAGTGACAGGGAAATTTTGGCATGCTCGCGTTGAATTGAACGAAAGGGTTAACATGATATCAAGGTTATCCGAGTATAAAATAACATATTATATCATTGCAGTTTCTCGACCTCTACGGTAGCGCACTTGCGACCTGAGGTTCATAATAGCCTATCGTTATCGCGTAACCTCTTACGGCGCTGTAAAAAAAGTGTGTCGCAGTAGTTGGAAACATATCCTCGAACGCAGAATCGCCTTTGACCGCTCGCACCGGAATAAAAGTTGGAAACGCCAGGCCTGCGCGGAAAGCGCAGCACAGTCACAGCGAAAGCTGGAAGAGCGGCATTTATGGAGCCCGTTATAAACTCTCTTGTGGGTACTGATACAAGTACACTAGGAACTTACCCACTACGCCACAAAGCGCAATTTTTGGGAAGTTGGGAAGCAACCAGCACGACATTATTCATTGTTCTGCGGAGAAGCGAGGTACCATATGTAAGCGATTATGTGCAGTTAGTGGATGCGGCGGTTGATGACGATAAATAATTATGGTTGCGCCCTTTGTAATGGGTTGGAATCTTTAAACGACCCACAAGTTACGTAATGAATAGTGTGTGACGCCCGGTCGTTATTTAACTGTCCCACCACGCATTATAACACACTTTAACAGGAGAAACGTAGAGCGAGAGAGAATTGACTTTATTGAGACCCTGAGGAAATGGATCATGGGAGCCTTATGGGCTTCCTTGGCAACCAACAGAAGTGCACTTGCAAGGAACCCACTACGCTATAAATCATTGTAATTTTTGAGAAGTAGGGCAGTAGGCACTGTGGCCATTTTTCGTCATTCTACAGACAGCCGTGGTACCTGCTAAACGCATGTAAGGTATTATGCGCACTTTGTTGATGCTGTGCGTGATGACGATTAAGAATTATGGCAGAACTCTTTGTAATGGATTGGAAGCATTCAACAACCTACTCGTTGCGCAATTCGCATTGTGTGACGCCTGGTTACAGAATTCGCGTTGTGCGACGCTTGGTGCTTATTCTACTCTTTTACCACGCTATATTGCATATGCTAATGGGGTTTCTTCCCGACATGAAGCCTGTATAGGACCTTTTTGCATAGCACTTTCAACCACCGGCATGGCTCAGAGGTTGAATACTGGGCTCCCACGCAGAGGACCCAGGTTCGAACCTCGTTCCATCCTGGAATTTTTTTCTTATTTAGATTTTTTTTCTTATTTCGAACGATACTGGGTACGGACACCGGCGGCGGCGGCGGCGGACAACTACGGCACCAAAAACGGCCGGTGAAATGATCTCATAACAGCTTTCGCTGTAAAATGAATGTGCAGTGCCGGTCATAAAAGGTTTAAATCGATGTTACCGTTTTGTACGCTTTCTGTTGGCGTCGGTGCGCCGTTGCACGATCTTCTGTCGCGCAACGGCGCGAAAGAAAACCAGATCAAGAACAGCAATGAAGAACCTGTGATACTGAAATTCAAGGTGTCGAAAAGCGCGAAGACGAACAGGTCGTTGACGCCGGGTCAGGAATTTGTACGGCTAACGGTGGGTCGTTAGCGTTTTCCGATATCGAGTCTTGCCGCCGTGTGTCGAATGGAAATCCCGATAAAACAAAACACAATCGTCGTGCTGAAATCTGGTGCGAAAAGTGGTAAAACGATGAGGAAGGCCAAGAAGACAAGGTTCACCAACTTACACATCGGGCTTAACAGCTAGAACGCCGTTTTTTGTTAATGAATGCTTGTGCCATGTTCTGAAACGGCTTCCGGAGATTTTTGTGAGACGCAATCACGAACACGAGTGGAAGGCTGTGCGAGCATACGGTGGCAGAGTATTTGCGAGGCAATCTGATAATGTTTTCATGATTCAGACAGCACACGACGCTGACCTTGATAAAATACGCTATGTTGTACAAATTAAGTACGTTGGTTGCTACATCCAAACAAAAGAAAACCTTCCAATGTGGATTATCGCTATTTTGTCTTGTCACGCAACATTGCCCCAAGTAACCGGAATCTAGGCTCTTTTCCGCGCCTTAATGAATGCTCATGCTTCTTCTAAGTGCGAATATATACCAGGTTTTGCTGCTGCATTTAGTTTGCAATTTTTTACTTTAGTAATCACAGAAAAAATGTGCAGGGATGGAATGCAGTACTCTAAGTTTACCCGGTTACGACAGGCCTCAACAGCGAGGTCGTCGCAAAGCTATCTACTTCAGAAAAGTCCCAGCCTACGTCTTAGTACCAGCTTTTCGCAAGGCTACCGATGATAACAAAATGGCAACACTGCGGAACAACGCAGTCTTAGGACCTCTCTATGCCATCCTCCATGTGGCTATACATTCCTTTTTTCCTCCTTGAAAGTGTTCTAGATTACGTCTCAGTTGACCATTTTATCCTTATATGCGGCGATGAATTTAATATAAACGTCTCGGAGAACAAACTCGAAGCGGCCGATATCAAAACAATTCTTAGCTCTACTGGTTCCGCTAATTTAATCAGCACTGTGACTCCCCTAACACTTGGTGCTGCATATACTCTCGACCTATTAATAACTAACGGTGACATCACAGTATTGCACGCAGGAGCATTAGCCTCAGGTAAAATCGACAACTGCTCCGCATTTCTTCCACCGAAACGGTTTTCGCCGTATTTCTCCGGGTCGAGCAATGGTTGGACCATTGCTTGCCGAGTCATACGAATTATTATGTGATGTTCATTACATTGTTATAGCAGTCGACAGCGAACACTGCAACTACAATGGACGTTGTCGCGATATGACGCCATTATTGGGTCTCTTTCGTAAGCACGTTGAAGCACTGGCGTAACTCTGTGGTAGTATACTGCATTGCCACGTAGAACGCCAGGGTTCGACTCTGGCTCTAACCGTGATTTTCAATTTTTCTATCCCTGTAATGTTTCCCTTACCGACAACGCTGCCGACGCGTGCCCCGCATTTTCAGCCACACAAGCTGCATCACGTGTTCGCGTGGATCGATGATACAAACTCTGAATCACGTGTGGGCGAATTCCTTGGCTCTTGGTATACGGGTATCTGCGACACATGACTGAAGAATAGGATTTCATGACGTACGCGAAGAGTGTATCACGCTATTCATGTAATGACCTGCCCAGCGGGTTCGTCAGGCGCTGACGCCCTCCCATGCAAAATAAATAAAGTAGACAACCATGAGAGCGCCGAGACGTAGACGGATAGATAGATAGATAGATAGATAGATAGATAGATAGATAGATAGATAGATAGATAAAAATGGTGAGAGTGGCTCTGGTTCTCTATGAAATGCCTCAATTCAAAGAAAGATAGCTTTCTCCTTCGAGTCGTCCTAAGTAAATGGATAAGGGATCCTGTGGGTTCTTATTTACTCATTTATTTACTTTTTATAACAACCTGCGAGTTGCCGCGAAATTTTGGTACCACACCGTAGCTGCGATTTTCGGGGAGGGCGTCGTCCTGAAATGTTTGGTGCTTAAGTCTTGCGACATTTCACTTTTTAGCAATGAGACGTGACCGGCCGCTCTTTTCTTCTTCTTAATTTTTCGAACACTCGTTCCGTGCGAGCAAACCTAGGAAATATGGGCGGGCAAAACAAAAGTTATACCCTACAGTGGAAAAAAGATTTAGAAACCAGCGGTATCACGAGCCAGCCGGTCTGTGACGCCGCCGTCGGACAACGTGGCCGGGAGCACATAAGCGCGACTATATATATATATATATATATATATATATATATATATATATATATATATATATATATATATATATATATATATATCTTAGGTCGCTGAGATAATCGACTGGACCGCTGCGGTCATCTCGGCTAAGAAAATCTAAGAAACATTACGCTAAACAGAGCAGCCACTGATGGGGGCTCTGTTTATGCATGACAGGAACACACAAATGAAATTGCACGTTCACAAACTACAGAGGACGGCCATGTGTTCCACTTACAATACAAATCGTTACAGCGTGCATTGCTACCTGAATTCGCTGGCGAAAATGGAATTCAATTCAGTGTACATCTCTACCAGGGGCGGCGATGTGCCTTCACTGCTGAATGTTCGGCGTCCGGGTGAGCGTGACCAAGGAGTCCGGCGACCGCTCGCGACTGACCGATGACGCAGGACCCGCTCCGATGCAACAAGAACGACCCGGCCGTCGAGGAGGAATTTCACCGGTGAACGTGGTTGACGTTACGCCGGCGTTCTGAGGCAACGGCAGGCGACCAGCAACGTACCGGCCTACGGCTATCGGCGGAGCACCACTAGCGCCGACGTGCACGCGGCGGCGGACTATTACCGCTGCGGGGCCAGGAGCGGCGCCGAGGAACTAGGGACATTCTTCGTGGGCGGGCAGGTCAGTGACACCGAAAGTATTATTTATTATTATTATTATTATTGTTATTCTTCTTCTTCATCTTATTATTATTATTATTATTATTATTATTATTATTATTATTATTAGTAGTAGTAGTAGTAGTTGTAATAGAAGTTATACTAGTAGTAGTTGTAGTAGTTGTATTAGCAGTAATAGTAGAAGAGGTAGTAGTACTTCAGTATGACTGCGCAACAAAAAAGGCACGAACGACAGAGAACAAGACACATTCGTCGCAAGGTTCTCTCTGTTGTCCATGTCTTTTTGTTGCGCCGTCCTACTGAAGTAATGGATTACCAACTTGCCCGAGATGCTGCTCTCATTTAGTAGTAGTAGTAGTAGTAGTAGTAGTAGCAGCAGCTGTCGAAGCAGTAGTAGTAGTAATAGTAGCAGTAGTAGTAGTAGTAGTAGTAGTAGTAGAAGTAGTAGTAGTAGTAGTAGTAGTAGCAGAAGTAATAGTAATCGTAGCAACAGCAGCAACAGTAGTAGTAGTAGTAGTAGTAGTATTCAGAATGCACCCAGAGGCCGCCATTACGGGGGTATTACACGGAACGCGGTTACACCTCTATTGGTTACTGATTATACATCGTACTAGCAAAAGAAATGTCAAAATGATGTAGGGTACAAACATAGGTGATGTACAAAATACGTTTACAAACAACGGTCGCAGAGGAAACATTAGAACATATTACGGGTCCACATAGTGCCATTTGGCCAGCGTAATGCAAGCAGAAGAGCAATGGAAATCGTCAGCAAAAAGAAACGGTGCTAAATAAAAAAATATATATAGTAAGATTGTGTGGTAAGGACCGATTGAACTAGATCTTCAAAGCTGATTATGCCGGGTTCTGTAACAATGTGTGATTGTAAGGAGTCCAAATCGGTTACTGTGCGCGGTAAGGCAGAATATGTATAAAGGTAAGACTTGCAGTCTGCGCATTTGGTTTTGTATGAATGGTCGTGACGTGGAAGGATGGCTTGCGATGACTGAAAGAATTATATAATAGTGAAGTACAGGGACATAACCGGTGGAAAAACGTTAGGAGGAAAATTTTTGCGGTGGAGCGCTAACTTGTATAAGTTAGGTTTATTAAAGCGAAGGCCTTAGATTCCTCATCAAACGCGAAATTTGACCGTCGGCGCCCCACGTCCCGAGGCGTCGCGGACGAGTGATGCAAAATATCATCACGAGATGATGTCACCATGTGACGTCAAAGATTGCCAAAATATGTGACTTTGTGTGCCATCGGGACGTCGCAGTGACGTCACGTGACATTGCGTCGCACGTTGACGTCATCACATCGCATAGTAGCTTGGTCAAAGATGGTTAGGTCACAGAGGCAATGCAAAACCAGGTGAGGTGCCTCCGACCGCGGAGGCAGTGCTGCAAAACCATGCTAGGCGAAGGAAGCTTTCGAAGGGTGGCGGGGCAGCATCCATGCATCTGCTGAGAGGAAAAAGAATATGACTTTCGCCTCCGAGTCGTCTTAAGTGAATGCATAAGGGACCCTGTGAATCTTTTTTTTTGTTTTTTGACGTGGTGACACTGGTGTAACGTGAATATTCTGAAAAATAAAAGAGTCGTGCGGCAAGGTTTTTCAAGGCTTCTGTGTTAGTAACGACACAAGTTTGCTCGCAGTCCCAAATAGCAGACACGTAACCTAGTTGTGGTGGTAGTGTGATGTGAAGGAATCCCCCCTGAAGGCTTTTTCAATTCTCGTGGGGTTTTAATTCCTCCGGTATCAGTCCACCATTTACCAAGCGAGGGTGTCACGTGATGACGTCATCATATGAAGCCATCGTACGCGACAACATGAAGTCGCCGCAGACTTCGGTGATTTGGGACGTTATGATGACGCCACAGGAATACGTCACAAATGGTGCAATATGATATTGAAGCCATTGACCTTTGGTACGCCAAAAAGACACACACATACGCCTCAGTGTCGCGTGGCCTTTCAACAACTTTTACACTTATCTATCCTTTTTTTTAACACGAAAGTGTTTTATGCCGGGGTCCACCAAGATTTTCACGACGTATTTCCGTCACGGAAATACGTCAGCAAAATGAATGCCATCAAATGGCAAAGAAGAAAAAACTATAAGAAAAAGTTCCGATGGCAGGAGTCGAACCCATGACATCTCGGTCCGCGACGATGGCTCACGGGCGCTCAGCCCACTGAGCTACCAACAAACACGTAACAGAGGCTACATGAACGCGCCTTTTATCTTTCACACTTTTCTCTCGCCGTGCTCTTGCATGGATGGATGGATGAATGCTATTAGCGTCCCCTTTATAACGGGGTGGTGATATGTGTGCCACCAGGATCGAAAAACAAAAAGAAAAAAAAAACGCGCCCTTGCTGCGACCGTCCCATTCTGCGCGTTTCCAGTAGAAGTGTAATTTCGTTTAACACACCGCGAGGTGTTGGCTCCAGCCCTAGCCTCGCGCAAAGCTTCCATCCATATCGAAAAATAGCTCTTCGACGCTCGCCTGGCTGTCGCTCCGCGTTGTCAGCTCGCCCTGTGAGATGTAACCATGTACAACCATGTACTATCCATGTACAACCATGTAGTATCCATGTACAGATGATGGATAGCAGCTAGCTAGTGATGCGGAACTATCGGTAACTGAACTATCGATGGCATCGATAGCATTTTTTTAAACTATCGATTGTGTAAGATAACCATCGATAGTACTACTATCAATAAACTATCGATAGGTTTACCGTTAGTGCAGTCGATAGTACCACCGGTAGCATTACTGCAGGTAATACAACTGATAGTGCTGTGAATAATTACGCCATTGTTGGCCGGCGGTATTGCCAAAACATTCATGATAGCCCACTACCATTAATACTCAGTTCGTTTTTGAGAAAGATTTTGGCGACAGACATAAATTGTTTCCGCAGCGAAAATGCCGGATGTTGTCGGTCCAAAAATTTGATATTCAAAAGCAATCATTTACATCTCACAACTAAGGAACAGTGTGTGTTCAGATAAGAACGTCGGTGCATGTCCGTCGGCCCCCTGTAATTTCGCCGAAAAAAATATATTTCGTTGTCCGCGTCCCCAAGACCACAAAACCACTTTTAGTCTCGCGAAAAAAAAATTTCACCTTCCTTAAAAAAATTTAGAAGTCTCCACTGAGCCGCAACCGCCTTTTTCGAATTTCGCGGAAATGGGATTTCGATGAGATGCCACAAAAAAACTATTGCAGCTGTAGGTCTCACAAATTTTCTCTACATACTACATATTGTTTAAGTTGACGAAACATTATTACTTTGCAGTTTTGATGCTGTTCTTTTAAGAAAAATATTCGCAAAATCGGCACAATGTTCAATAATGCTCAAATTTAAGATTTTTTTTCTCCGTGCGTATAAATGCCAGACTTGCCAAAATTTTTGAGAACATTGCCATATGTTAGCTTAACAAATGGGCTGAACGAAATTGCTTAGAGTGACTTCAAACGTTAACCAGAAATGTTCAACTGAGGACAAGTCTCTAAAAATGCAATATTTCGAAGGTCATTTAAAAAAAAAACACCATCTTCGATTTTCTTTAAACTCTTCATAACTAAAGCCAAGCATGTGTTCTAACTTAATCTGTAAAAACATGTTGCATTATTTTTGTGAGGTAGGAGTTATGAAGCACGAAAAGTGGCCAAATTGACGTAAACTGAGTAAGCACAACATTGAGCGAGCATGGAGCAATAATTTCCATTATCATTGTTTTTAGGTCGTGAATGTGTTCTGTGGATTGACGGATTGACAGAAAAAAGAGGAACAGTTGGTTCTGAAGAGCAAATTATTACTACATTTTACGCAAATCAAAAAAAAAGCTTCAACATGGGTCCCAGCCACTGAGCATGCCGCGATGCTGAGTCACGCGCTTCGCAGGAATCGCTTTCAAAATCTTTCGCGCATGCGAGCCCGCCTTCGGCTCACAAAGGAGGTGGCTGGAGAGGATCCACGGCTGGATGTTTATCGCTTCCCGTGGCACGTCGGTAATGTGATAACGCAGACGGTGCGTGGCGGCACAAACGGCGCTTCTGGAGCCCGACCGCGCTCCCCAACAAAAAAGAAAAAAGAAAAAAGAAAGAGCATAAACAACATAAACTCTTCATAACTAAAGCCAAGCACGTGTTCTAACTTAATCTGTAAAAATATGTTGCATTATTTTTGTGAGGTAGGAGTTAGGAAGCACGAGAAGTGGCCAAATTGACGTAAACAGAGAAACCACAAGATAAGCGAGCATGGAGCAATAGTTTCCGTTATCATTAATTTTAGGTCCTCAATGTGTTCTGTTGTGCTCGAGGGACAAGAGCTTGACAGAGAAAACCAATGAGTTGCCTTAAATTGCAAATTTGTTCATGTGCGTGCGTGCACGCGTCGAAGTTTTGGTCCATACGTAAGGACTAACCGCGAGATTTCTAGAAATGTAGTCGAGTCGTGCTCTCGGAAGGAACATCACCCATGATGTATACACAGGGCGTCAGAGTCACAAGTCATAGTCAGACAAGTTAGACAGTCACTCACGTCCCTGAAGCAGTTGTGTTTTTTGCTCCTGGTGAAGCAACCTTGTGATCTTGATTACATGCGGCAAGGGGGGCGCCTTTCGCTAGGTGTTCACCCAGGGTGACCGTGGTGGAAAGCCGTGGTCATGCGAGTACCACCCACAAGAGTTCACAACGCTTTTTACACTTAGCAGGTGCATTATTGTTGGTGACGTTCAGTGTCATGTTTTCTTTGCTACGCCTGTATCACTGCGTTCTTCGGAACGATACTTCTTGCTTCTTTACACGAGGCATGGTTGTCACTCAATAAAATTAACCTGATTTCGTAATGAACGTTTTTCATTTTGTAGAGAATCATTTTTAGCTGAAGAAGCTCCGCTGTGGAGCTATTCTTGTTTCACGAGCTGAAAAGCAGCGTCTAATCCGGCACTTTCTTCTTTGGACATTCGGCTGTTCTTGCTACAAGCAATTCGTTGCGCTCTTGGCTGACGCGCGTCCACTGCCACATGTGCCACGACTGAATACCATGCACTGGACGGATGCTCTGCCACTCCTTTGTTTTCGATTCCTTGAATGCTTTCAAGTCAGCACTTGGAAGGTGAATCAGCGTCACATTCTGTAGCTTTGTGTTGAGAACATCCACCATGTCTTTCGCGCACTTAATAACTGATGTGGCGTAGCTGCGGAGGTTGTGTAAGGTTGCGTGATGCTTGACGACGCCCCCAATTCCATCGCAAGCATTCTTGCCGTGCCCCGCTGCGGAAAATAGCCACTGCACCGAGGCGTATTTGGTAGCTGTAAGTTCGTGAAGCTGGTACCTGTTCTTGAAATGGCTCGGGGCACCATCAGTGACGTATGTAGCATGTGCATATAAAGGAGCAACACCCTCGAGCCACTCGTGCACCTTTGCGAGAGCGTAGCATGCGTGGGCGGAGTCGTGGCTAGTGTCATCGCTTATAAGAGCGCAGCTGCGGGTTCCTTTTCTAGTCGTGACGACGCATGTGAAGATGGAGACTTGGGTTTTTTGCCAGTGATATGACTGAACTTCTCCCGGCAGAACTACGGTCCAGTTTTCTGCGAAGTCAAAATGCAAGAGGACGCAGCCTTTCTCGAGGGATTGTTTTGATTCGCTAATGGCTCTGCCCTGGACGCGCCGAATGTACTCGTGCGGCACCCATTTTTTTAAGCACTGTTGAAGGTGTTGCACAAAATCGTCCGGACTTACTTCTTTTTTGACCAAATCTCCTTTCTGCCAGGTGGCGAACACAACTTCCTCTTCTTCTGGGATCCCTAGATCAGGCGCTGTAGTAACTTGAAATGTGGGGCACGAGTCACACAAGGACAGAAAACACCGTCTGGACGGCGGTTTACAAACGGTCAAATCACGAAGGTCTTCGACGCTTTTCTTCTGACCAGTGGCTATTTCTAAGGCCCGTGCACTTAGCTTAGCGTTTGCACAGTATGTGCAGACGCAAACTTCGTGAGGCGCAGTGCACACAACCCACTTCGGCCTCAAGGAGGAGAACTTCGTGAGCCCGATACCTGTGTCAGGGTGAGCAGCTTTAAATAGACGAAATGTTTCCCGAATGGACCTGGTCATCAGCCGTTTTGAAATGTACTCTTTTTGTCCATTAGATGTAATTGCAATGACATCTTTCTTGTTTGGGCTTTGTTGGGTGCAGTTGAGCTCATCTTCAGTGTAGTATTTCATTGCTGCCTGTATGTCTTCTGGGTTCAGTTTCGATCTGGTGTAGAGGTCCGGACTTGACCACACCCCATGGGTGTCTCTGTACTTTCTGGATTTCCGGATGAGGTGCCGAGTTGCGGATGGAATCATTTCTCGAATTTGTTGATGAGAAAGGTTCACAGGGAGCAATGTCAGGAGGCGGCAGCGTTCATGATATGATTCGCAGGTGTCGAACGCGTCCTTTAGGTTGCGCAGCCACTCGCGACACGTGTTGCAGGTTTCCGCTGAAGGACCAGGTTCCTCTGTAGTGCCGTACGCTGCTGTAAGGCCAGCAGAAAGTGTCCTCGACACAGCAGCCTCGATCTCCGCTTTCTTACGCTTGGCGTAGGACACTCGGCAATGTGCTTTCAATTTCGCCGGAATTTTCAGGGGTGTTACGTCGGTTGTCCTAACGAATACGTTTAGCTCTTCGACAGCACTTTGTTCGGGAACAAAATTTTCGTCAGAAGGAGATGCATCCGGAGACACTACGGCAATCTGTTTGAAGCGGTTGAAACAGTTCTGGCACAAAATGTCGGTTTCTCCAGGGGCGTAGCCAAGGGGGGGGTTGGGGGGGTTCAAACCCCCCCCGAAATTTTTCAGTTTTGCTTGCGTATATAGGCACGCACACATACAAACGCACGCACGAACATACGTAAAGTATGGTTGAACCCCCCCCAAAAAAAAATTCTGGCTACGCCCCTGGGTTTCTCTGATGGATGAGGCTTCTTCTGGCATGCGCTTCCTTAGTAAGGCGACATTCAAGTCTTTCACACATCGAAAGTTCCGCTTGTAGGCAATCTTCTTCTTATGCCTCTTCAGGTAGTCAGCGCAAAACGCTCGCTCTGAGCTCCACAACGTGGCCATCAATATCAGGGGACTGCAATACGCGCACGTGTACTCACGTTCGTCGACCAGCAGAGGACTGCCGGGTTGTCGACGACGAGCGTAAGTGAAAGCCGACGTTCTCTTACTACTTCGACCTTTGTGAAGCGAGTTGAGCTGTTTCTTGTTTATGCTCTTTCTTTTTTCTTTTTTGTTAGGGAGCGCGGTCGGGCTCCAGAAGCACCGCTTGTGCCGCCAAGCACCGTCTGCGTTATCACATTACCGACGTGCCATGGGAAGCGATAAACATCCAGCCGTGGATCCTTTCCAGCCACCTCCTTTGTGAGCCGTAGGCGGGTTCGCATGCGCGAAAGATTTTGAAAGCGATTCCTGCGAAGCGCGTGACTCAGCATCGCGGCATGCTCAGTGGCTGGGACCCATGTTGAAGTTTTTTTTATTTGCGTAAAATGTAGTAATAATTTGCTCTTCAGAACCAACTGTTCCTCTTTTTTTCTGTAAATCCGTCAATCCACAGAACACATTCACGACCTAAAAAAATGATAATGGAAATTATTGCTCCATGCTCGCTCAATGTTGTGCTTACTCAGTTTACGTCAATTTGGCCACTTTTCGTGCTTCATAACTCCTACCTCACAAAAATAATGCAACATGTTTTTACAGATTAAGTTAGAACACGTGCTTGGCTTTAGTTATGAAGAGTTTAAAGAAAATCGAAGATGGTGTTTTTTTTTAAATGACCTTCGAAATATTGCATTTTTAGAGACTTGTCCTCAGTTGAACATTTCTGGTTAACGTTTGAAGTCACTCTCAGCGATTTCGTTCAGCCCATTTGTTAAGCTAACATATGGCAATGTTCTCAAATTTTGGCAAGTCTGGCGTTTATACGCGCGGAGAAAGAAAATCTTAAATTTGAGCATTATTGAACATTGTGCCGATTTTGCGAATATTTTTCTTGAAAGAACAGCATCAAAACTGCAAAGTAATAATGTTTCGTCAACTTAAACGATATGTAGTATGTAGAGAAAATTTTTCAGATCTACAGCTGCAGTAGTTTTTTTGTGGCATCTCATCGAAATCCCATTTCCGCGAAATTCGAAAAAGGCGGTTGCGGCTCAGTGGAGACTTCTAAATTTTTTTAAGGAAGGTGAAATTTTTTTTCGCGAGAGTAAAAGTGGTTTCGTGGTCTTGGGGACGCGGACAACGAAATATATTTTTTTCGGCGAAATTACAGGGGGTCGACGGACATGCACCGACGTTCTTATCTGAACACACCCAGCACTTGACGCTTTACAGAAGAGCTGTTATGGTTGAAGTTTGCCATGTGTCGTAGATAGAAAGTTATAATCTTCGTGAACCGGCACGCGTTCAACCACCGCCCAAGCACTCGGTACAGATGGTGAACAAGACAAGCTGAAACGTGCGGCCCCTAATCGGTGGTTGCCTCCCGTGTGTTCGCTTTCTGTATTGTGGACCAGCGTGGTGAATACAAAGATTCGCCCAATTTCTGTGGCGCATGCTTTGGGAGAGAGAAAGCAGAGTCATGTATAGTACAGTATAGCAAGAGCTGGGAAAGAGACAGGCTAGAGGGTGAAAGCCCAGCGAAGCCAGGACCAGCTAGGTGCCCAGCAGCTCGGCTGTGGCCAAGCCCTCCGCGAATTAGCGCGAGCTGCGCTAATTTCTTTTTGTTGTGATATGAAATCCCAACAATTACTACTTGATATTGTCACGTCGTCTTGACATCGACGAAGACAGCAGTCAGCACGTCCGAGATGAATTGTTTATTTGGCCGAACTTGTGGCCGGGGAACTGAAAGTTAAACTACAGCAATACTCTGATAGCGGCGAACAGAGCGTCGACCGTCGATCAACTGACAAGCGGTCAAGCGCGTCGGCTTTTATACAGGCGCTATCGAACTTTCCAGCGATATCGCTGGTGGCGGCGTTACTTCTCGACAAAGCTGGAACATTCGCGTGCGGCGCGCAATCCTAACAAAACGATCTACTACAATCGCGAAGTTTCTCGAACACTGCTTCGCGGACAGCGTCGAGCGTTGATAACCGTCCTTGCTGGTCAAACCCGAATACATCAAAATAAAACAAGAAGTGGGCGTGGCAATATTTTTACTTTTCAAATCAGAGAATTCAATATAAATTTGAAGCCACGCATGTCCGCCACACTTAACGACTTCCTTTCCGCTACAGATGAACAATTCAACTTAATTATCATGTGTCAACGAAGCATTCTGCTGAAGGGACACGAGCATGTCAACTTTCTTGCCCTTCAGCCTGCTATTTGTGTTCCACCATTTAACACGCACTCGAGGAACGAACTTTTTGCTGCAATGAGTTGTCGTGGTTGATTTCATGCGGTCGATAGTACTATGAATATTTCTATCAATAGCGCTATCGATAGCTTTTTCTACCATCGATAGTTCACTAGACACTCAACTATCGATACTATCGTTAGTGCTATAGAAGGTTCCGCCTTACTAAGGCTAGCCCATTTTATTGAGGCCAAGCAGGCGCTGCTCCTCCGATGAAAAAGAGAAATAATCAAACGATGATTAAGGAAAAAGATCTCAGAGCTGGGCAAGGCCATCTGAGATCACTGTCGAACCCCCTGCAAGTAGCAATGGGACAATGCCTGCGGTTCAGTAGACGGACAGATGCGCAACGGCAAGTCTTGGGGCTTGTTCGAACATGTCTTGGACGATGGCAGCACAAGCTTCAATTAGAGACGCGCGCTCGCCAGAGCCCTGCACGAAGCTATGAAATCCTAGTCCGGGGGTGACCTGGTTGCCAAGCTCGTGATGTACCTGTCCGTAAAGCACGGAGACGAGGAGGCCGGGTTTCCCGACTGCCTCGGCCCGACCCGTCCGTAGTTGGACGAAGACTTCACCGTGGCGGCACTCAGGCAAGCCATTTTCGAACTCAACGGCAAGTCGGTGCCGAGTCCCGATGTGATCAGCAATAAGATGCAACGGATTGTCTACGACCGTTCAGTCGAATACCTCACCAAGAAGATGAACGAGACGTGGATAACCGGCGGCGTCCCAGAAAATGTAACACCGCCAACACCGTCCTGGTCCCCAAACCAGGCACGGCTCCGAGTGTTAACTTGTGACCCATCTTTCGCACGTTCTGCGTCAGAAACGTCACTGAGCACGTCGTCCTCAACCTCCTAAGCAGATATCTCGAAGACAACGTCGATACTCACATCAGTGGCTTCCGTATCAGCCTGTCGACACAGGACACCATGAAGATGATCAAACTTCAAATAATCGACGGCAGTAAGTGGGACACCAGTACCTTGCTCGGACTCAGCCTCGCGAAGGCGTTTGACAATGCTCCCTACGCAATTAACCTTGCTTCTGTCACAGACCTCCAGCTGGGCCCCAGACTGTAGAACTACCTCCGTTCGTTCAAGGAAAGTAAAGCTGGGGATCGGTTTCTATGTCTTCGACGAAGTGCTTCTGGGCCCATGGGGACGCCATAAGGCTCGGTGATTTTGCCCACTCTCTTCAACATCTCCATGGTAGGCTGGCCAGAAGCTGGCCAAGGTCGAAGGTATCAAGCACACCATGAACGCCAGTGGCATCAAGATCTGGTGCACAGGCGCTAATGAAGAGCGACTGGAAAGTGTCATACAAGAGCCTGCAGATTTCACGGAACAGTACCCGCTATCCACCGAACTCAGGTGCTCTCTGACCAAATCGGAGCTCCTGCTTTACAGAATAGAAAAAAAAAACCGGCAGATCCCATGCACTTTCTTTATTGTGAGGTATGAAAAAGGGAGAAAAAAAAAATAGAAAAAAAAATTAAAATAATATAAAAATAAAACCTCGGCCTGCACCATAATAATATAGCAGGCAATGCCAATGAGAAAAGCTGTGGGAATCGATGTAATGCGAAGCAGCCAGGAAATACCTGCATATATTGCCTTGTTTGTCTTTGAGCCAAATGAAATCATTCATGCCATGGCGTTCATGCCATATCGCATGTTTGCCATGCACGCATGCTTACACAATCTGTTATATACCATGCCAATGAAACGTGTATTCTGGAATATACAATGCATGACCTGTCAATTATGTTTGTCACACACTCGTGTCATGCCATACCAGTTTTGGTATATATATAGGTAACAAAATGGCCGGAAGCCCACCATGACAGTGTCATGTAAATCATACCGTACATGACATCCATAACACGAGTCGCATGTTAACCCCTGTCATTTATGTTCGTCATGCAGTCACATCGCGCAGTACCAATTAGTGTATATCAAACGAGCGAAACGGCAGCGAATGCACCATGAGCGTGACTTGTAAATCATGACATACATGACATGCATATCATGGTTTTCATGTTACCACCTCTCATTTACGTTCGTCATACAGTCGCGTCGCGCAATACCAATTTTGGTGTATATCAAACGAGCGAAGCGGCCGCGAATGCACCATGAGCGTGGCATGTAAATCATGTCATACATGACTTGCATGTTATTATTTTCATGTTACCACCTCTCAGTTATATTCGTTATACAGTCGCGTCACGCAATACCAATTTTGGCGCATATCAATCTAGCGAAACGGCCACGAGTGCGCCATGAGCAAGACATGTAAATCATGTCGTACATGACATGCATGTCATTATTTTCATGTTACCGCCTCTCATTTACGTTCGTCATACAGTCGCGTCACGCAATACCATTTTTGGTGTATATTAATCTAGCGAAACGGCCACGAGTGCGCCATGAGCATGGTATGTAATTCATGCCGTACATTCCATGCATGTCATGACTTTCATGTTACCACCTCTCATTTACGCTCATCATACAGTCGCGTCGCGCAATACCAATTTTGGTGTATATCACACGAGCGAAACAGTCGCGAATGCACAATGAGCATGGCATGTAAATCATGTCCTACATGACCTGCATGTTATGATTTTCATGTTACCACCTCTCATTTACGTTCGTCATACAGTCGCGTCGCGCAATACTAATTATGGTGCATATCAATCTAGCGAAACGGCTACGAGTGCGCCATGAGCATGGCATGTAAATCGTGTTGTACATGACTTGCGTGTCATGATTTTCGTGTTGCCACCTGTCATTTACGTTCATCATACAGTTCATCATTTAGCGAAACATCATACATCATACAGTCATACATCATACATCATACAGTTCATCATTTAGCGAAACGGCCGCGAATGCGCCATGAGCATGGCATGTAAACCATGTGGTACATGACATGCATGTCATCGTTTTCATGTTACCACGTGTTAGTTATGTTCGTCATACAGAGAGGTCTCGTCATACCAGTTTTCGTATATATCCATTCATTTAAACGGCCGCGAGCGGACCGAGACCATGTCAGTAAATCATGCTACACATGACATGCGTGTCATGATTTGCACGTTAAGATCTCTCATTATGTTTGTCATGAACTCGTGTCACGCCATACTAATTTCGGTATATGTGAAATTAACGGAACGGCCGCAAGACCCCCAAGGCCATGCAATGTAAATCATGCTGTTCATGACATGATTTTCATGTTATGACCTGTCATGTATGTTCGTAATAAGGTGATGTTATGCCACACCAATTTTGGCATACATCCGATTAACGAAACGGCCAGGAGAGCACAAAGTCGTAGGTGGCTAGATAGATAGATAGATAGATAGATAGATAGATAGATAGATAGATAGATAGACAGATAGACAGACAGACAGACAGACAGACAGACAGACAGACAGACAGACAGACAGACAGACAGACAGACAGACAGACAGACAGACAGACAGACAGACAGACAGACAGACAGACAGACAGACAGACAGATAGATAGATAGATAGATAGATAGATAGATAGATAGATAGATAGATAGATAGATAGATAGATAGATAGATAGATAGATAGATAGATAGATAGATAGATAGATAGATAGATAGATAGATAGATACGCTCAACGTCGCAGAAGTTCGCTAAGAAATGCTTCGCATTTAAAAAGTTTTGCTAACGCTATGTATATCCTTGCATAGCTCGGCTATGCCAGGATATACATAGAGTTAGCAAAGGTTTAGCTGACTATTCTTAGCTTTTCATGTCTCCGCAGCACGTTTAGCCTTCTGTTCATTCTTCCTACGCTCAACCCCTAATTGCCAGTCAACTACTTTGGGATACGATGAGTTAAGCTTCTCCACTCTTCTGCGCGCCCTTCTCTATGGCTATATCACACTGGCAAACGCCAGTCAGAGGCCCTATAGGCCTGACTGGCTGCCCAGGCGGCGCTGCGAAAACGGTGCTAAAAAGCGCCCCCTACGACAAGTTCTTTGGTTTTGAGTAGTCAGACAGGCGGCCGCATGCAGCACTAAGCTCAGATGCGCAATGGAGCCGCCGCTGTCGGTTGTGCTGCGCTTTGGATCTCGGCCAATTTCTGGCGTGGATGAGTTCTTCAGGCCAAGCAGTCTGCGTAAACGCAAGAAGCTCGTCAACGTCAAGTATGTTTACGACGTGCAGGAGATTGAAGGAACCATTTCGGCGCGCTGCAACTCGCAAGTGCAGCGAATCTCATACGACGTTGAACTCGAGTTAAGTTTTACGAGGCATGCTCGCGCGATTAACGACAGTGCATAAACGAAAAGATTGCTGTTAAGAAAGCCGACATGATTTGCATTACACGACGAAACGGAATCAAGAAAGGTGCAGTGACGAAGGCTAGCCGTCGGCGGCCCGAATGAGCGCATTCGCGTCGTGTGCCGTTTTCTGCCGCATTCAGTCGCAAACACACTCCCCCCCCCCATGCACGGTCGTAATTTTCAACATTTGCTTCTAGGGAATTCGTCAGATTCTGTCAGCGTGCGGTGGCGGTCGAGAAGCGACGGCGCGCAATGTTTACAGCCGGCCGCTGGAAGCAGCCGGCTGTCTCGTTTCGCACGAAATGCCGGCTGCATATCCTCGTGATCGCCGTCGGCAGCCACGGCGTGCCGTCTGGACTGCACACAGGAAATATATACATATATAAATGCGTGCACGCGCGTACGAAAAGTAATCAGCACGTTACGTTGCAAACCACGTTTTGCTCGCGTACTCACTCCACGCGTCGGACGGCACGTATCCAGCGGTTCCGTCGCTCCACTTCGTACGGCTTTCAGGGGAACCAGTAAAACCGCACATTAGGATCCTTACCCCCATGTTCGAGGCAATTAACCACGCAACAATAACGGCGGCGACCGCGCTTCGGGACGGCGCGCTGCTCAGAGCCGTCGCCCAGACCACCTGCTTTCGGCACGGTTTGTTGAAGCAGGGATCGCTCGTCAAACATGTCAGACTCTGCAGGCATAGCGGACAAGTTCCTGCGTACGTTTTAAACACATTTTGAGCCTGAAAACTAAGCGCAAAATTAAGTAAAACGCTTAAAGCAACTGAGAACTGCGTAACTCGCCGGTCGGCGTCCATTTTGGACTACCCAAGCAATTTCGGCGCATGCCACCAGGCTCCGCCACAGTACTCAAAACTCCAGCGCGTCAGCCCTATCAAGCGGCTCCAGCGCAGTGTCAGACGGCGACTGCGCAGCCAAGGCGAATAGCTGCGCGCGCACCGGCGCCAGTGCGTCTGGCACGGCTACGACGTTACTGTCTGTGGAATGCGCAGACCGGCGGCGGCGAGTCGAGCGCGACGGCGGCGAAGTGCGCGGGAGATGCCGGCTCCGGTGCGCCAGCTGCGTGACACCACTCATCCTCGCGCATGCGCAGCACGGTTCTTGAGGAGCCACGCGAAACCGGCATGGCTTGGCCAGGTTAGCTAACGCTACAAAAAGGTATATAAGCAGGTCTCCGAAAGTGACATTCACCTGTTCATTCCGAGCGACGACCCGATACCTTGGGTCGACACTATCAGAGTCCTGGGTAAGTCATCGAATCGCGTGACGGCAACGGCACCGAATTGCGCAAAACGATTGCCAAGACCATTAACCCTTTTCGCGTCGTGCGAAGAGTCACGAACAGACGTCGAGGCCCCAAGGGGACAGCCTTATTCGGCTCATCTACACGGTGGCCATGCGCAACTGGCTCAATGCAGAGCGCGACAAGCTCAATGCCGTACATTCAAAACCTGCAATGAAATACCAGCTAGCCTGCATTGACACCCTTGTTCAATGCCATCCTTAAAAAAATCGTCAAAAGAGAACGCATACCGAGGGCCTCCTCCGGCTCCGCATACACAGAAACAAATAGAAGAGTTTGGCAAGGCTCAGGAATGTTCTCAGCTAACTCGGCTCTTCATCACGCTGGCCGGTGCGCGGATTCTAGAGGAGATCGGACTCAACCCCAGGAATAACTTTGCTATCAACGCCCAAAATTGCCAGACAAGTAAGGGAGAAGCTCGTCGTCACTCCTCGTCGCAATGTCCATCCAGTGTGCAGAACGCAGGTTGTCGGAAGGCAAAACGTCTGACAGTACAAGGAATCTCCAAGAACCAGATCGAAGCAAGCTTCGTGGATGCCATGTACCGACGCGCCAATGCTTTTACGGTTTCCGTCATGGACACGCTGGACAAAGGCATCAACTCTAGCTCGGTTCGGAGAATGGACCCCAAGGTGACCGAGCGAGTGGCGATTGCACTCGCTTTGCCAGATTGTCGGAGATCAGGGGCGTAGCCAAGGGGGGCATTGGGGTGTTCAAAGGCCCCGGCCCCCGAATTTTTCAGTGTTGCTTGCGTATATATAAATGCACAGACACAAGCGCACGCACGAACATACTTAAAATATAGTTGAACACCCCTCCCCCCCGAAAAAAATTTCTGGCTACGACCCTGTCGGAGATACAGGGTGTATGTCGACTCGAAAGCCGGGTAGCTCGGCAGGTAGTAGAAATTCTGAAAGGCACCAAAAAAGCGACAGCTCCACACACTCCATCTTTCAATTATTTGCCCAACTCGGGGCGAGTGTGGGGGTTCCTTTGAACCTCAGCGAGTCTGTCCACGTGGCTTTACCAATAGTGCTGCCCTCGGATCGGGAAACTTTCCTCCCAGTTACAGGGACGGTCCTAGCGCGCATAGTGAAATAGCTAACTTCTTTCACTTTGAGAGAAGGGTCTCTCGCCGCCTCATTCCAAGCTAAGGAGGCTGCAGGCGGTCACGCTGAGACTCCCGCAAGCTAACGCCTACCCGCATCTGGCGTTCCTTAAGAGCGTATATCCGAACATTTACCCGAATAGTTCTTGCGCGGCCTGTGGCGAGGCTGCTACTTTGTCTCATATCATCTGGGAGTGCGGCTCGTTGCGCCCGAAGTTCACCAACGAAGAGTGCGACGCGCTCCTGTCAAGTCCTGTAAATGAAGACCAAATGCTGGCCGTCGTGTACGGCCATGATGAGGGCCGGCAGGCTAGGCCTGCCGGTCCCATCGTCGAATTAGCCGGGTGCGCGTTTTGTCCCGTTTTGCTGAACCAAATAGGAGCTCGCTCGCTCGCGCACTCACTCGCTTGCTCGCGCACTCACTCACTCACTCACTCACTCACTCACTCACTCACTCACTCACTCACTCACTCACTCACTCACTCACTCACTCACTCACTCACTCACTCACTCACTCACTCACTCACTCACTCCTCACTCACTCACTCACTCACTCACTCACTCACTCACTCACTCACTCACTCACTCACTCACTCACTCACTCACTCACTCACTCACTCACTCACCTCACTCACTCACTCACTCCTCACTCACTCACTCACTCACTCACTCACTCACTCACTCACTCACTCACTCACTCACTCACTCACTCACTCACTCACTCACTCACTCACTCACTCACTCACTCACTCACTCACTCACTCACTCACTCACTCACTCACTCACTCACTCGCGTGCCGTGCCTCGCGAAGCGGTTGGAGCTGGCGGGCGTGCTTTACGAAGGATCACAGCGCTCCGCCGGCGACATCGAGAACCGAAGACTGATCGATTGTTGACTGGATGCAGTCATCATATGTTACCACCGGTATGCGTAAGTTTGAAATGATTGAAAATCGAAATGGACTTGTGTCATGACATTCCAGGCACCAAATGGAATATCTTTCTCGTGCGGGTTCTGAAAGTGGGCGTCTCTTTTAAATCGATAGCTTGGGAAGTGAGGGTGCTCCTTAAGTGAAAGTGTCGATAGGGACGAAAGGGTCAGCTTGAGAAAACGTGTTGTTGGCCTAGTTGGTTCATACTGTGCAAAATTTAATAACGCAACGCAACGCGAAGACACTTGTCGCTCTCGCCCACACCGTCATCCTCGCCGACAGCAGCCGCGCGCTCCAATTATCGCGTTTCCGTCGGTAGATACTGTACATAATAGGCCTCTCACCATATGGCTTAACAACAAAAGCAAATTTGATTAACCATATATCATAAGAGATATATGGTGCGGAGAAATAATACAGTAAAGCCTCGCAATAACGTTACGATTAAAAGAGAGGCAATAAAAATAGATAAATAGCACATATGAACAACATAAGCATTACCGCTTCAAACGGCATGCTTAAGCAACAACGCTTCGTAAGTACCGGTATCATCAGCGCTTACGATGCTGCGCACAGCAACAAAAAAAATTACACAATAATGTTGAACTGATGATGAGTAACCAACGGGCGCCCGTGTATATACAGCCCTGCCTTGCATTGCGACATTTCCAGGCTTCTAAGAAGCAAGTGGCTCTTAGGAATGCAATGAAGCGTGATGTTTTCTTGTGGACGAGCGTCTGAAGGTCAAGAAATCTACTGAGTTAAAGTGAAAAGTTGGGCACGTTGCCACATATTCTTTAGGAGAGACGGCGCATAAAGAGGAAGGTCTTCTTGAGACCTGCGACAATGTACTCGTCCGGTCTGTTTCCTTTTAGCAAGTTTCTCGTCTTTATTCGTTTTCTTCTAGAAATTGTTGAACAGGATTTGTCGCCGGAGTCCGCGTACCGACAACTAGGCGACATGTGTTTTTCAGGGCGCTAGACAGATCATCGTGTCAAAACGTTGGCTCCAACAAAGTTTCCCTGTTTCTTGATTCTCAATCATTTCAAACTTCCATCATCGAAATGGACTTGTGTCAAGGCATTCCAGGCACCACATGGAATATCTTTCTCGTGCGGGTTCAGAAAGCGGGCGTCTCTTTTACCTCGATAGCTTGGCAAATGAGGGTGCTCGTTAAGTGAAAGTGTCGATAGGCACGACAGGGTCAGCTTGACAAAGCATGTTGTTGGCCTAACTGTTTCATACTGTGCAAAATATCATAAGGCAACGGAAGGCTAAGAGACAACAGGTACAGGAAAGAACGTGAAGTAGATTCATTTGAATAAAGCTTTCTTTCAGTACAGTGTAGCCAGGTGCGCAGTTACATTTGCGCAGACCAATCAAGGTCACCGATGCGTTATGTAAACATGCACTCAAGAAATTGTATTTCTGCTCTACGCAGAGTGACTGATATATGCGAATATTTGTAAGATCACGACACACAGTACATACGTAAATCAGCACTGATCTTATTTTGACGCTCATTTCTGTACCTCTTGATTCCGCACCTTGCGTTACGTTTTTACCTTTTCCATAGGCAGCTTCGTTTCTTACCTTTGGTTCTCCGGGGTCTGAGCATACTGCTAGCGTGGTTTGTTCGGCAAGCTGGGACTCAGACTGCTCCACTTCTGCGTCTCTTTTGCTGTTCCCGAATCTCCCACCAAGTGTCTACGCCTGACAAGCGTCTCTAGATAATCGATTAGAAGGCGTGGGACTTGTCTGCCAACTGTTTTCGGTCCTCCATGAACAGTACGGCCCTGACGCCTTTGAAGTTTGGAACAGCTGCAAAATCTCTCTCACACTAGAGTCATTGTAATGGGTCACAAAGTAAGATTTAAAAATTGAGGGGCCATTGCACTATGGGGAAATGGGGGCAAGCGAAGGCGTGCGCACGTGACGTCGTGCTTTTCTTTCTTTCAATCGCACAACACAATTCTACGTCCTGTCTGTTTCCTTCTTCCATGCCGGGAATTCCATTGTCATCCACGTGTTTAGCAGTGGAACACTGCGGAGTCCTAGAACGCACTGGCAGGAGTTTATATCAAGCAACAACTCCCACAGATATACCACTGAAGTGTGGAACAAGGTTAACAGGGTAGAGTGGCGACAAACATCTTTCGCAAATAACCAGGAAGAAAGCTTCGAATGCAAAGCTAGCTTCCTGGGCGCACACGTTCAACAAGTATCCAGATTGTCACATTACTCAAAAACATTCTAAACACTGACCGACACAGGTTGGAACGAAAAAGTTAAAGAAAAGCATGAATTACACAACTAACCATGTTGTTTAGAAGAGCTACAGCTGGCACGAAACTGTTGCAACAAATCTGCCTTCGCTTATAACTCTGTAATACAACAGATGTTGAAGCAGATACTGTCTGAAGCAGAAGAGCGCCTTTCCGCCTATTGGCCGCGAGATCGAGCGGAGTCGCCACCTCGCGGCTTCTGACTGAACCGCGCCTAGTGTGGATTGCTCCATGCGTCGTCTGCTAGCCACGCTGTGTTTGCATGTGCGCGTACGTCATGCAGATCCTCAAAAGGCGGTTTGTTCAAGAAGCATTTGGCCGTGACCGGCTGTATATTCTACTGTAATAAGATCAATGAGTGCACTTGTATAGAGTGCCGTGTGTGTGTAGTCGTCGTACCCTCCGTTCACGACAGTTATATCAGTGTAGGTGCCGCTCTGTGCTTCAAGCGCATTGTAAAGTGCACCTGGCATTGTCCTAAAGATGAGAAGTATTAAATCTTATGTGAATATAGCCTTCTAGCGGCTCGGTGGTAAAAAAAAAAAGCTCTCATGCACTTGCGTGTTGTGGTTTGGTGTATAACTTCGGGGCTGTCGTTTATCTGGATCTGTCGTTTATCTGTCGTTAATACTTAATTCAGTCGCGCTACAGCAGTGCGTAGTAGGTGCAACACGAGCTGAACACGTACAAATAAACCAACAAGAAAACGTCATCCATTGCGAAAACGCCGACTGTTGCCGAAGGCGAGCAACCCCGTTCGTTGGCAGAATGCGCTTCTCTCACATGCAATAGTAACGTTCGGCGCGTTTCATGCATTAATTCGGGAATGAAGAGCGCACATATTACCAGAAAGCTGCAGTCAACGCATTTTATTTGCCGGAAATCGGGTCAAATTGCTTACAACGAAGCGTTGTTTTGTGCGTTTGTCCACGCGCGCGCCGACGACCGCCTATCCACACTAGCGCGGCGACGGTGCTGCCACCTGTAGCCCGATCTCGCGGCGAATAATGCAGTCCTCTGGCGAGATCTTCTCTTCTTGGAAAGAGCATATTATAATTACAATTCAGGAAGAAGGCAATGATTTATTATGTGCTGCAAGTTACATGCCTACAGCACTGACAAGTTTGCCCTGTAAAGCACTGGAAAAGATTATAAACCGCCGGCTAGTACGTTTCCTAAAGTCAAACAAATTACTTGACCTGTACGATTGCACGTTTTGAGAGGGTCAGTCCACTACTTACCATCTGCTACGTATTGAGGCAGAAATTCGCAATGCTTTTCTTGACAACCAGTTCTTACTGTATCTCTACCTCGATATGAAAAAACCTATGATACGACGGGGAATTTTGGGATATCCAGAGACGTATCAGAATTGTTTATGGAATAGGACGCTATGTAATCATACATTCTGCGTTCAAGTTGGCATTCCGTAGGGAATCGATGTGCTTAGTTGCACGCTTTCTATTATGAAAATGAACTCTTTGCGTCTCTGCATCCCGTGTAGCATGTTTTGCTCAACATATCTTTGTGGGGTACAAATAATTTTAGTTGGGCGTCTGCAGCAGCACTGCGGACGCAGGCTGCCAGCCATTCCAAATGGCGCGCTGCGCGTGCAGAGCGGTTGCCGACGCTAAACTAAAGCTGTCTATTATTTAAATCCAGTGATCTCGCAATTCGTCAGCTACGCGTTCAGCTTGGTCTCAGCAAGGCGTCCTACTGGGCAGACGAGAATCGATTCTGCTTAAATCCACATAAAAACACTTGAGTCCCTTTCTATAGAAAAATAGGCCTCCACACCGATCCCGATGGGGGCATGAAGGGTCAGCAATTGCCTGAAAAAATTGTCGCAGCTCTCACTAAGTCGCGCCAATCTGGGTCACAACTGAGCTGGTGGGCACCTAGCGGGTCATGACTTGGTTAGGCTTTTACCTTCTAACCTCTCTATTTCCCACCTTTAGCTATTCTTTACTTTACATGCTATGCGTGCTCTCTTTTGACACGAAAGTCTATTATGCCGTGTTCTACCAAGACTTTAGTGACGTATTTCCGTCACGGATGTAACGTTGATCATATGGAGGCTATCGGATAAAAAGGAAAAAACTGCAAGAAAGAATTACCACAGCGGGAATCGAGCCTACTTCCTCTCGGTCCGCGACGATGAGCGCCCGGCGCTCTACCATCTAAGCTGCCGAGGCATATGCATGGCACTCCACAAATTCGCCATATATGCCTCTCACGAATTCTCTCGCGTTGTGCTAGGCGGTGCTGGCGCGTGTGAGCGTTGAAATGAAGTAATGCGGCACGACACTTACTAGCGCCGATAGAGAACGGTTCGGAACGACGTAGGCAAAGCATGGCCTCCGACATTGCACGCCGGCGCGCAATTTGGGAGGCCATGGTTAAAGCGCCTCGATACCAGCGAAAAACACTGACAGCGCTAGCATCAAGGAGTCGCCCTAGACGCAGTTACGCTTTTGCCTTTCACTTCGCGTTAGCGCATAACGGCTCGTTGTCCGAGTAGTGCAGGTTCGACATGCACCAATGATGTTTCTCCGCGGCCGAATGCTTCGAGTGCGGTAGCAAAGACTAATAATGCTGCTGCAGTAAGCGCCTGCAGAAAGGCAGTGATGTCGGCGGGTGGATGTCGTGCTTTGGTGCATCCAGCGTGCATCCACCTGCGTGTGTTCGCGGCTTCTCTACGAACCTCTGCCTCCCGTGTTGCTGAAGCCCATTATGGTAGTGTATGCATGAGCACAGACTTAGGCTACCCAATTACTCGGGAGCGCACACCGTGCCGTTTCTCTCCTTAATTGACGACGCTTTGAAGAAGGGCATTTCGAGTACGAGTGTTTATTATGTGCTTGTTGATGACATTTTTGCGCTGTTTTCACAATACGCTGTGTCCAGGGATATGTCAAAAACTTCAGCTACCACAACGGCTAAATCACGATCATCGGCGTTAGTCGTCGCGATGGAGATGTGCCGCGAGACGTCAACGTGGGTGCATCCAGGCCAAATGCTGCTATAGCTGCCAAACACCAATAGACATTGTACAGGCTCTCATGCATGACTACACAATAAGCAATACTTGTGTGAAGATGAGTTTCACTTTCGTGTTATGCTGATACCTATGACAGAGGAATCTTATTTCGTATGTTTCTTTATATCTTTATATCTCTGTCTAGTTCTCTGTCTGTCTTTCTATACTCTGCCCTCTTTCTATTATTCTTTTCTGTTTATTTTTCTCTTCCTCTTTCTCTCTATGTGTTCCTTTCTCTCTATCTCTGTAGTCATTCCTTCGCCTTGTATCTTTTTCTCTGCTTCTTCCGTTTTTTATCTAATACTCTCTTTCTATTCTTCTTTCAATCACTCTCGGTATTTGTTATACCCTCCTCCTCACCTTCAAGTGGGTCGCCCTCACCTTCACCTCCCTATCCAGCCGCCCGGCTATTCTATGCTCTGCTAACGTGCCTGCATAGCCGAGTGGTTAAGACGCTGACCTTCGGATCATGGGTACGTGGGTTTGAATCTCGCCTCACGAAGAAATTTTGCCCCCAACAATTCCTCTTTTTCTTTCTCTCTCTGTGTACTTGTTCTCACGCACGTCAGAGTTATCACATTCCGCGCCGGAGAAGTCGGTGCACGAGTTCTTTCAGCAAAGCAGACGAAGAAGAAGATGGAGATAGTGAGTGCGGGTTCATGATCATGATAATTTCTGTTCGCTCCCAACGGAATTACAGTCTGCTTAATTAGCTCTGCTGTTCGGTCGACGATCAGCTCACCCACGGCCGTGCTGGAATGCTACGGTAGCATTCCAGTGCTACCGTGGCCACTTCCATCCGCCTAGTCGCCTAAAACGCGTATTACCATGAACTTGATGGGAACTGTCGCGCACAAAACACGGTACACAAGAAGCAACAAGATGGACTGACGAAGCGCAAACGATGAATCACAAACAAGCCCACGTCGAAACCCTCTTGAAATTACTATAAGCTTTGCATGCGCTGCTGCTGGACATGACATGTCTACCTCGCCACACCCTCCCGAGCCTGCTGTTAGGAGACAGCGGCGCTCCGGCAGACCTTTGTTCTCTCAAATATTGCTGCGTTCTAACGCACTTTCTGCCAGCGTTATCCTCGCCACTTCAGGCGCGCCTTCCTTTTCTAACCCTCTCCACCGAGCATTACACTCACCTCCAGAACACTTGATCAGATCTGCGTCACGCACGGCATAATGCCGATTAAGGACAGCTTCGCTGTTCAAACGGACACTAAAGCACTGTGCTTACGGGTCACTCATATTACTTTGTAATGAGAGATGCATAGATTTTAATTCTCTCATTCTTTACTATGGCTATCAGTGCTTCGTTTGGGCAGGTTCAACCTGCCCCTTGCTTTGTGAGAAATTTGTACGACCATTCTAAGCATTCTTACAGCAGAGCTGGTATGGTCGAGCCTTGCAGTGGGCCATAGATAAAAAATATCACCTATATGAATCGGCACGCGCTGAATCACCGCCCAAGCATTCGGTGCAGATGGTTAAGAGAAGCTGAAACGTAGTGTTATGTGCCAAATTTCTGTGGCACGTTCGCGCTATACGAATTTTATGGCACAGCTGTTGTGCTCGAGGTTTGCCGTGTATTGTAGATAGAAAATTATCATCGTACCGGTACGAGCTGAACGACCTCCCGAGCGTTCTGCACAGACGGTTAACAAGTGAAGCTGAAACGTGCGGCCTCAGTGTTTTTCACTGGTGCAATCTCGACGGTTCGTGTAAGTCTCCCTCAAATATTGATTACGTCTTTACAAAAATTTCAATCAGTGTTTGCCACCCATGTATTCGCTCATTAATTTTTAGTGGACCAGTGCGGGGAGTACTGGGATTTGCCCAACGCAGAGCTGTTACGGTTGAGGTTTGCCGTGTGTCGCAGAAAGCAAATTACCGTCACTGTAAACCGGCACGCGCTCTTTTCGTCCTTTTCTTCATGGCCTTCACTTCTTCCTTTTCTACTTCGCTCCCAGACACGAGCGCTGAATTGTCCGGCGTGGGATGCAATATCCTGATGGGCGAGATAACTAGTAAAGAGAGATAAAAACAGCTATAGTAAATATTGATGCTTTGAATCACAAAAAGCCGAGAGAAAATAGAGAGCAATGAGCAAGGATATCCATGTATAGTGCTATTGTGCAAGAGGTGAGAAAGAGAAAGACGAGAAGTTAAACGCCTAGACAAGCCAGGAGCCCATCAGGTCTACTGTGACCCAGCCTGGCGTGACGCCCGCTGGATGGAAGATCATCATAATTTCTTCTTTGAAAGCCAAAGACTGCACACTTGACTAAGCAACCCCAGACTAATAACGTTTACTAGTTCTTCGGGAAATCATCTAACGCACTATAAACATAAAACTAACATATGCCCTTGGAGCACCTAACTTGCTTGATTATTGTCAATGGAGTTACAAGAAAGGCTGCTCAACAACTGATCGTACAGTTCCCCTTCGACACACTATATGCTCATGGCGTTCTTATATAGACAACATGGTTTAGTGGTATTTTTGACTCCCACAAGGCGTGCGACACGACTTGGGAATGTGCTATTCTTCGAGATCTGGAAAACCTAGGCATTTTTGGCAGGATGCTAAATCGCTTGTCCAATTTGTCTGACCGTGCAGACCAAGTCCGCCTACGCTTCATAATTATGAATCCTTCTATATGGATTTGTTACAAGAGTCTTGTCTTCAACAAGTAGCTGCTGGCGTGAAAAAAGGCAAAAGGTTTTTAGTTGGACGTGAAAAAAAAACCAAAAGGTTTTCAGTTGGACGCTTTTTTTTTCACGGTAACAATTAATAAAAACGAAATGCCGTTCAGAACAATTGAGTGAGAACAACTTTAATCAAACCTGCAGATGGTGACCTGGGCCTAGGCTGCGCCAGGGGTGGTGGAGAGACCCTGTAACCCAGCTGCCTGCCGTGCTCGCTGCATGACCCATATTTGATGTTGACGATCTGAGCTGATCAGGGCGGCTTTCCACCGTGCCCCAAGCTGTTCGGAATTAAATGTGTTCTAGGGCAGCGTGTTTTATGCTACATAATTTAGACGAGTCACCTCGGTATAGCTCGGAGTAGATGAGATTTAGGTGCACCGGGTTTGGAAACCTTCTGTTATGAAGTCGCCTCCAGTCAACCCTCTGAGATCTGTCGTATTTGGAGCTAGGTGGTGGAAATCTGTGCCTTGACTTTTGGTAGAACTGGATAACATTACAGAATCTAAATATTCTGTCCCTCTCCTTTAGACCTCTCCTACCGTTACCTCGGTGGAAGCTTGTTCGCGAGTGCGGTAAATGAGACCTCTCGCGACGTGCTGGCCTTCCTTGTTGAGGTTGGGAATGGGGGACTCACAGTAGGTGTGGGATGGGAACCATATGACGTATCTTTCTTCGAATTCCTCAGACCATATTAGCTTGGCCTTTCCGAGGAGTGCGTGAATGGCCTCGGGCGATATTATTCCTAGCGCGTAGTTCGTGATGGCTGATGGCGCTGATGAGTCGCTGACGACGTACCTACATGTAGGGGAAATTATGGCCTGAGCGATAGCCACCTCTTCTGCGATTTCACAGTTATTCGAGTGTATTGAGAACGCTCTTTTGCACTTACGTTCTGAGTTTATTACTACCGCAACGTAGGATTCGTGATTCGTGTACTCCGCTGCATCCACGAACAGCGTCTTCTTGTCTCTACCGTAAGCCTTGAGCAGAGTTTTAGCTCTGCTTTCTCTTCTGCGCTAGTTAAGTTCGGGGTGCATGTCTTTTGGGCAGATTGGGGACCTGGCTCTTTTCCCTGATCACCTTTCGAACCGGCACTTTACATTCTTGTTTGTTGTGATAATTCACCCCTAACTTGAGGAGGATACTCCGACCTGTGCGCGTGCTGGCTAGTCTCTCCAACTGGGCAATCTGTTGAGCCTCTATCAGCTCTTCTAAAGTGTTGCACAAGCCCAGTTCAAGCAGTCGCTCGGTGCTGGTGCTACCTGAAATGCCTAGAGCTTGCTTGTACGCCTTTCGTATGAGTGAGCTGACCTTGGCGTTTTCGGCTGTATACCAACTGAGGTATGCCACTAAGTATATAATGTGACTTATGGCGAAGGAATAGATAAGCCTGATGACGTTAGCCTCTTTCATACCTTGGTGTTTATAACTCTCTTGATTTGCCTTACTGCTTTGGTGGCTTTGGTTACTAGCCCCCTGATTGTTTCTCCGTTAGTGCCATTGGATTCGATGATGATCCCAAGGATACCCATTGCGTCTACTATAGGAATAATCCTGCCATTTTTGGTGCGAATTTGGATTTCTTCTTAGGCTTGGTCCCGGCTGTAGCCCTTGGGTGGTCTGCATTTGAGTGTGGGCCGATAGAGGGGGAGTTAAGATTCATCCGGCGAGCACTCGACGCCAGCACCTTCCAGATATACCTCGATATAGTCGACGGCCTCCTGGAGCCTCTGCTCTATCTCTCCGTCGCTACGTTCACACAACCAGATGGTGATGTCTGCATATACGGAATGATGTACTCCGTATATGGAGTTTAGCCGTTCCGGGAGTCCTATAATTATTAGGCTGAATAGCATGGGCAATATCACTGAACTCTGCGGAGTACCAGCACTGCCCATGTGCCTCTCTTCAGATCTGAGTTCTCCCATTACGAGACATGCCCTTCTGTCGGTGAGCAAATCCTTGACATAATCATACGCTCTCAATCTTTAGCTTAATTGGCTGATATGATTTAATATGGCTTCATGCGCTACAGGCTTTTTTTAAGTTCTAATCTTAGTATTGGCCTGGTTAATCTTGTTGTTTTATGGTCTAGAATCTGCTGTTTGATTTGAAACATAGTGTCGTGTGTGGAGACCCGTGTCTGAAAAAATTATGGTAGCTTTGCACTAGTGGTGCCAAGCCTGAAGCAAGAAAGAGCAGCTAAGTGGGCTTTCTTGTTTCTCTTTGTTTTCTTTCTCTCTGTTTCCTGAATGTCTTTTCTGTATCGATTGCTATCTTTCTGTCTCTGTCTCTGCTAATATTCGGAAGCTACTTGTCCAATCGGATATTGTGTTCGAGTAGGCAATGTTTTGTCCCGAACATATGTCCAGGAAAGAGTAGTGCCGCAAAGCGGTCTACACTTTCATATCAAAAAGAATTCCTCGCGTCTCTGGATCCTTTATAACATGTTTTATTGCACATATGTCGAAGATGTACAGGTCGCTTTTAAATCGTGCGACATTTCAATGTGTGCGCTCAGGCTCAACTGGGCTTGAACAAGGTTTCTAAATGGGCAGACGAGAATGCGGTTGCACTAAATGTTCAAAAAAGCACTTGCGTATTATTCAACATAAAGAGATGGCTGCACCCCGATCCAGACAATGACCTACATGGTCAGCGTCTGTCGGTAAAAACGGAGCACAAGTTATAGCGTTAATTCTAGACACGAAACTTACCTTTATATCACACATCTAGTACATAAAAAGCAAGTGCATAAAAAGTATGAATATTCTAAAGTGTTGTCACGCACTACGTGGGGTAGTGAGAAGTGTCTGATGATTCTTTATAAAAGCCTTATGTAACAAGACCGCACATAATTACGTAACAAGACCGCACATAATAACAGACGATGCTCTTCATGTCGCCATTTCTAACTTCCTCTTTATTCTCCCCCGTCCCCCTGGCCTGAATTCTGTCGTCTTCTTCTTCAACTGCTTGATCTTGCTTCACTCCCCCCACCCTTGTTTTCATCCCTCCTGGGATGATATTTGAAAACATTAGCTATAGAGGCCGATTGAACGGTTCCATTGGGACCTATATACCAGATCGTCTTTAAATGTCCCTGCTGGCTTGCTGTCTTGACAACAGAAAATGGCCCTGTGTGATTCGCACCCGAGTTCGGCAATCCTTTTCTCACCAGCACGAAGTCTCCCACCTCTATTCCTGGGTCCATCGCATTCTGCTTTTTGTCGAAGTTCCTTTTCATCCTCTCCCGGTACTTCACTTCGCTCTCTTCAGTTCTTCTCTCTTCTGTCAGGCGGATCATCGCTTCAACTCCTATGGTCGTGTCAGCCGGCAAATATGTTGGTTTTCCCGTAGCAGCAAACAGCGGTGTGCATCCCAGAGCTGTTGTATAGGACCGGTTATGATGCGCTACTGCAGCTTCAAGGCAGCATTTCCATCCACCTGGGAAGTCCGGATACATACTTAGATACTGTTTGATATCTCGAATAGCTCGCTCCGCTAGCCCATTAGCTGCTGGATGATACGGCGCAGTAAACCTGAGCGTAACTCCTCGCCGCTTTGCCCATTCATTGAGTTGGTGACTCCGGAAGGCTGGTCCATTGTCTGTTACCAATACCCTCACGTTCTCAAACATCTTGCGGTTTAGAAAAGAGATCACACTGTTGGTGTCCTCCTTTCCAGCTTTTGCTGCCACCATCCTTGTGCACTCATCGACGCACAACAGGAAGGCTCGAGTTTTTTTCACACTCTCAGATTTTTTTCGAAGTTCCGCGAAGTCCATGTGAATCACCTCAAACGGTGTAGTAGAGTGCCTTGGTAATACCATCTGTTGAGTCGGCTGTTTAAACTTTACTTTGTTGATCTGGCATTCGTGACATGATTGCACATATCTTTTTGTCTTCTTTCATGCCAGGCCATGTGAACCGTTTGGTCAGCTTCATGTAGGTCCGCCAGAAACCATCGTGACCACCTGAATGACAACTTGTGTGATAAAGATCCAGAATTTTCGGAATTAGTGTAGGAGGCACTGCGATTCTTCCGGTTTGTGTGAGTTGTAAAGCTTCAGTTCCTTCCCAAAGTTTGGCTGCACTTATTGTTTGCCATTGTACATCAACAAGCCTTATGACCCCCAGCCTGGACATTGCATCGGCGTCTTTCATTGAAGCTCCCGGGCGATGGTTCACCTCAAAGTCGAACTGTTGTAGCTCGCTTACCCACCGTGCGACTTTTCCTTTCAGCTCTGCCATTTTCAAAAGGTGGGTAAGTGCCTCGTGGTCAGTGTATAACTTGAATTTTCGACTTTCCAGGTAAGAGCGGAAGTACCGAACAGCCTTTAGAACGGCCAGTGCTTCTTTCTCCGTTGTTGTATAGTTCACTTCCGCTTTGTTAAAAGTGTAGCTGTGGTAACCAATCACGCGGAGTTGGCGATTACTTGGCTGGCGTTCATCTCGCTGGTAAAGTATTGCTCCCGTTCCGTAATGTGATGCATCCGTGTTGAGTTCGAACGGAAGATCAAAGTCTGGTAGTGTGAGGACTGGATCAGACGATATAACTCGTACCAACTCTTTGTAGGCCGTTTCGCAGTCATCTGTCCAACGGAATGGTACATCTTTTTGCATCAGTCTTGTCAAACACCTCGTTTTAAGAGCATAATCTTGGATAAATGCCCTAAAATGACCGGCCAGCCCCAAAAACACACGCAATGAGTGGACATCAAAGGGCTTCGCCAGTTTTGCGATGCGTGCCACTGATTCCTCCTTGGTGTTTTTCGTAGTGCCGTCCAGCACTCTACCCAAAAAAGTCACCTTGGTTTTAAAAAATTCGCTCTTCTTAAAGTTGACTTTGAGGTCGGCTTCTGACAAAGCTGTGAGGACCTGTGCCACATGCTGTTGATGGAGAACTTCGCTTTTAGAATAAACGATGATATCATCCACGTAGACATTGCAAAAGCTTCCAATGAAAGGGTGTAGAACCGTATTCATCATTTTCTGGAACCAGCTAGGCGAGTTCTTCCATCCGAAAGGCAGCCGGTTGTACTCATAAATGTCGAATGGTGTTATAAAAGCAGTGTACTGCTTTGTATCCTCTTGAAGAGGTACTTGCCAGAAGCCTTTACAGAGGTCTATCCTGGAAAACCAGGAACATCCGCCTGTCTCGTCTATAATTCCATCTATTCTGGGCATAGGAAAGGGAATAAGATGCGTCTGGCTGTTAATGGCTCTGTAGTCCGTGCAAAGTCGAAGGCTCCCGTCCTCCTTGGGCGCTATGGTTATCGGCGATGCATATGGTGATACGGACTGACGGATAATACCTGCATCCAGCATCTTCCCAAGCTCTTCCTTCAGCCATGCTTTTTTTTCCCTGGTGAGGTTGTATGGTTTCCTCCGTACAACCGTTGTGTCATGCAGTTTGAATGGAACTTCAAACTTTGTTGTACCTGGAGGATAGCCTCCTCTGCAGAATAATTCTGGATATATTGTAGGGATGTCATCGGATTTTGTCACAATGCGAATTTTGTTTCTCTTTCTCACTGGTTGCACATCTTGGCTCACTGACACAGTGTCATCCCAGTGAATGTTAAGCTTCAGCAATTTCATGTCTGGACGAGAGAGTAGAAAGTCATACTCGATGCCTTCTATCACCAGTGCCAGTATTTCCACAGATTGTGACTGGTATTTCAGACGTATCCGTACCCATTCGCAGTGTTCTTTTTCACGGCCATCATAGCCCCGTACAATGACAGTTCTGCCTCTGAATATGTCCTCGGGTTTTGCTTTGCTTCTTTTCATAACTGAAACTGAAGCTCCGCTGTCTACAAGTGCTCGCATAGCTCGACCGTTCACTTCAAGTTGTATGTGCAGTAAACTCGATGACACAAGTTGGACGGTCTCATGCGTTTTATGTATGAGTTTAGAATTATTTTGCTCTCCAACGTTGCACTCATCTTTCGAGGCCCTATTCTTCTGTACGAGAGTTGCGCTTCCACTAAAGTCAGAGGTGACGCCTCCAAAATCCGACGGGTACTTTTCACCCAAGTGGCTAACACTTGTCGTCTCTGAAATATTTTGTTTACTTTTGAAGCCTCTTTCAGCCCAGGGACGCGATAATAGCTTGAGTAGTTGGAGAAGCGCTTCGGGCGTTTTCGGACAGTGTCACAAAGAAAGTCACCCACATGATGTCTCTTGTCGTCGGCTGCGCCAAATTATGTAACAAGACCGCACATAATTACGTAACAAGACCGCACATAATAACAGACGATGCTCTTCATGTCGCCATTTCTAACTTCTTCTTTATTCTCCCCCGTCCCCCTGGCCTGAATTCTGTCGTCGTCTTCTTCAACTGCTTGATCTTGCTTCACCTTATACTCACGCGCCTAGATTATGGCGCGATAATCTATAAGTCTGCGACACCAAGCGGCTTGAAGATGCTTGACCCAGTGTACCATTTGGGCATTCGTCTTTCTACGGATACTTTTCGCACTTGCCCAGTAGAAAGCCTTTGCGTTGAATCGAACGAGCGGTCATTACACCTCCAGAGATCTTCCGTATATTTTTTTCAAAGCGAACGCGAACAACGAACACCCCTTCCACTCTATTATCAATGATTTGTCCTGTTCTGTCCTGCTTCACAACCGACCTATGAGACAGCCCTACGCACTTCACGTGAGAGGTCTAGCTGAAAAAATGGGTGTGCCACTTCTTGAACACTCTTTGGTTGCTCCCGCTGCATATCTCCCGCCATGGCAGTGGCATCTCAAAGACTATGATATATCCTTTCTGGAAGTTACTAAGCACGCGTCTATTGCAGATACCCGTACGTACATCCTCGTACTACAGCAAAAATGCACTTTTCCCGAATTCTTCACAGACGCCTCCAAATCTCACACTTCTGTGCCCTACGCAGTGGTTGGTCCACCCTTTTCGTATGCCGGCGCTCTGCACCCCAATACAAGCATCCTCACATCAGAGGCTTATGCGACGCTTGCGGGCGTTAAGCACATCAAAGAATTAAAACTAGAAAGTGCGGTGATGTGCACGGATGCCTTAAGCGTAGTGAAAGCTTCAAAAACTCTGAAAAAACACAGAAATCTTGTCTTTGTCTTCCTATACTCACTTTTATGCACGATGTACTCACTCAAACAGCATGTCATAGTGTGCTGGGTGCCAGAGCACCGCGAGATACAAGGAAACGTGTTGACGGACCGGCTAGTTGCATCCGCCCACGAAAATGCTGCCGATACATCAATACCTGACCCTGCGCTTGATCTAAACCATTCCCTTAAACAGGGCTCAGGACTTATTGGCAGAGCACGTGGGAAAGGCATACACAAATAAGCTGTACGTTATCAAGCCCTAACGTGGTAATTAGGCGCCGGTGTCAAAGTCATGCCACACAGAAGTTACACTTACCAGGCTAAGAACATGGCATACACACAGTACACAATCACATCATTTGTCCGGTGGCGATCCACCTTTGTGTGAGAGATGTGGTGAATCACTAACCGTGCTGCACAATTTAATCCAGTATAAAGAACTATATACGCTTAGAGAACAACACTTTCTGTCACTCTACCAATGACAAATGCCATTTCACCCACCAATGTTCATCGGTAGCGAACCAGTTTTTAAACATCAGTCCCTATTATCGTTTTTGTAAGAAGTTCATAGCTTTCACATCATATACCCAGGCAATCCGTAAAACAACCTCTGATAAGATGTTGTTGCTGCGGTAGCTACACTAGAGAAGCACTTGCCTCCCTGCCTTTGGCCTCAACGGCCCTGAGGAGGCATTTGTGCTATATTCCCACCGCTAACTTGTAGATATCATGCTCACTTGTAGTTCATTCCACGCCCAAAGATCATATCACGTATCATTGCCGTAATTTTATGCTCTATACACACCTTTTACGCTCGTTTAAAGCACGTGATTTTAGGCCTCTAACCAGCCACATACACCCTGTCATCGTAATGATTTGTCATCGCTAACAGCACGTGGAAGACGTGGCGCTCTTTAGCCACTCATGGCCCTTGCGCCTCAAAGCCCCATTAATCATCAGTCTTTGCCTATCTTTCTCTGTTTTCGTCTCTCTATTCATCTTTTTATGTACTTATTCCCTTCATTTCTCCCTATTTTTTTCTTCCTGTTTGTTTCAATCGCTTTCACTCTCTATGTCTCTCTCGTGTTCACTTTCGTTTGACACTCGCACCTGCTCTACACGGTAGTGGGGCTTGCCCAATTCATGTGTGCATACCCGTCTGAGGAGTCTTCTTGCGACACCGCGCAAACAACGGCAAGCTCGAATAGCTTCGCTGTTAAGAAGGTTCATGGCAGTTGCTGTTGTGCCGGTGTTGGTTGTGCAACTTAAGGGTCCAGGATCCCTTCCTGATGTCTAATTCGGAACCGGTAACGTGCGTGTAAACGTGGTACCTAGAGCGCGTTCAGCGTGGGCATCAAAAATTTATATTATTGTATTTCACAAGACGAACTGTTAAGAACTTACCACCTAGGCTCACATTCTTCGACACATTCACTCAAGAAAATGGGGTTTCGGAGTGTTGCGTATTGAGCACCGCACTGTGATTAAATTAGAATCTATCGGTAGTGTCATACCAGCCTAAACCATATATTCATAACACGTTGACGACCTCTCGTGTATGTCTACTTGCGGAAGGCAGCTCAAAATTAAAGTGACCAAACTCACACATTGAGCAGATAGAATTGGGTTACGCTTTCCACAATGAAAAGAACAGTTTCCGTTCTTTCCTCGTGAAAGCATGGCGTACGACCAGACCCATTGCTCAACATGAATCAACGCCGGATATGGCTGGAATCACAACAAAACTCCTGGTTGTGTTTATTAACAATGAACTCTACCTCTCACATCGATACTTCAATAGCTAAGGCAAACAAAGCCCTTAACATGCCGAAGGTACTCTTCTGAAAGCATTGGGATGTAGATAGAACCTGCTCTTTGAGAATGTACCTCTAGTCGAGAGTACCATACTTTATTGAGGCTTAATATTAATTTATTCCTTTTCATTCTGTATTATTCCTAAACACTAGCTTGCGACTAACACTTTTTAGTATTTCTTGAAATGCATAAATTGTATCTTCGTGACACACTTATCTTACTGTTCATATGTGTTGTGCCTTTTTTGCAATAACTTTTAGACCCTTTTACATTCACACTACGTTTACCATTTGATATGCATCTTTGATTGTCGCCGTGTACATATTAGAGCACTGCACGGGATCGGGCCTACCCGAAAACCCAGGCCCAGCCCGGGCCGGGCTTGGACTTTGCTCAGTTTTTAAAGGGACACTAAAGTGATGCAGTGAATCGGTTAAGACTGCTAAAGTGTACTCTGAGAACTCGAATGTAATAAGTTCCCACGAAACACAAGAAAAGCTAGAAAACTTCTACTAGACATCTAGAAAGGAAACTCCAAAAGCATATTAGAAGTTTAGTTGAGATGTTATTTAGACGTAAGCAGCTTGAAAACTTGCTGTAGCTGTGCTAACGCCACGTTATTAGAAGTCTAGAAAACTGCTTGCAAGAATTCTAAAAAACTTCTTGCTAGATCTTTTTAAGAGCTTTTTTAGACATTTATTTTTCATGCAAACCAGCTTGTTGAGGAGCTTGCCCTAGTCAATTCGTTGCATCATGCAGCCTTTTACAATCGCGTTTTAGCTGTTCACTGTCAAGCGTAATAGCTAAAGGGATGCCTGCGTAATATGGCGTCACATTAATTTCTCGAGCTACTCTAGCGAGCAGGATTGATAATTCAAAAAAGGCAGAAGTTGAGGGGAGATGGAAGCTTGAAGAGATGACAAATTCTTCGACACGGGGTGTCGCTGGAGCGATTTCGACAAGCGGACTTGTCAATTCACAGCTTTGAAGAACACAAGTTTGCTTGTCGAAGCGCTGACTCCAGCGACACCCCGTGTCCAAGAATTTGTAATCTCTTCAAGCTTCCATCTTCCCCTCAACTTCTGCCTTTTTTGAATTATCAATCCTGCTCGCTAGAGTAACTCGAGAAATTAATGTGACGCCATATTACGCAGGCATCCCTTTACCTATTACGCTTGACAGTGAACAGCTAAAACGTGATTGCAAAAGGCTGCATGATACAACGAATTGACTAGCGTGTTGCTGGAGCCAACGTTTTGACAAACTAACTTGTCTTCAAGTTCCAGCCTTGAAGAAAAGTCCGCTTGTCGAAGCGGCTCCGGCGACACCCTGTGTTCAAGAATTTTTTATCTCAGCAAAATTGGTGTTCTTCTGGCCAAAGAATTAGTTAGCCCTATTTATTCAGACATGACATTGCCTTAATTCATTGTTCTCAACACATCTAAGCATTTCGATGTCGGGCCATTTTCATTACTTGTGTTTTATGGAATGCGTTATACCACGCTTCCAAAAGTAAATGCGAAATTCCAACAAATGTTGTTATCATGCATAACCTTTATTGTAGCAATTCCAAACAATATGTTGGCCACTTGACATAGGCTGGAGAAATGAAATTGACGACTTTGTTCAAGAACCTGCACGCAAAAGGCACAGTAAAGTACAACGTGTCTCAATCAATCAGACATGTATCAGCACAACAAAAATCGGAAGGCTGTCTTGGCAAACACACGAGCACAGCAGCAATACTTTGCTAAATCATCGAACATTTGTAAACGCCAATAGGAGCAGTTCAATGGCTTATTTTGTCTCAATGAAGTAAATTTAGATATGTTAAATAATCTTGGGTAGGCAAAATTTAGAGTTCCTCTACAATTGTGCGTGTCAATAATATCGTGGTTTTGGGAATACCTGGAATTCTAATTTCAGCCTGCACACAAAAGGCACGATGAGCCAGGAAAATGTTTCAGTCAAGCATGCACCTACACCAGCATAACAAAGAAACAAATAAAACGAAACAAGAAGCTAGTTTGGTTAAACGACAACAAACACCGTAGCACAGGGCGACACTGGTTTAGGGAAAAATTCGCCCTAGTTGGTAGCACATGCAAAGAATTTTTTCGCATAACCAACACAAGAACAAAAATGGAGACACAACATAAGCACTAACTTTCAGTAGAATGGTTTATTGCACACGAGGCAAACGGTTGCGCAATGCCGGTGCACTCACACTGCACCAAGAAGCAATGCAACGAGATTTGTCTTTTTCCATTTCCTTTTTAGATATACATAACACTCATAAACTCACAGAATACTGCACATTCCAGAAAGTCTATTCTTTATCTGACAAGGACAGGGACAGATTACTAACACAAGTGGTACGGATATTTGCGATTTTGGCAGCTTATAGTATTATCAATCTCGTTAGTTAAGCTCTATTGGTTGATAAAACCTTTGAGTTCTGCTAGAAAGGTTCACACCCACACGCTCTACAGGACAATGCAAGCCACCCATCATTGGCTTTATTTACAAGATTACAATGCTCTATTAACCTATCATTCATGCAGCTGCTTGTTTACACGACATACTGCTTACTGCAGGAAAGAGGTATCTGATAAGCGACAGTTTCTCCACATTCCACAAACCGCATTCTATGTCGTTTCTGGCAAGCAGTTGTCTTCTTCGATGCTTGGCTGCTAATTCTGCAAATCGATTTCAGCTTTCATGGAGCGGAAAAACTGTTTGTACATTAGCAAGTGACATCAACCTTATTATGTTGTGCAAAATTTCGTGCAAGTGTGGCACAACAGCTATTCCTTTTTGAGCAACATCACTGTTGGAATGGCAGACTAGAGCAATGGAGCGGTGCTTCCTAATCGGGACCTCTGCGACTAACACCTTTGTTTGAGTGACGTGTTGTGTGTGAATCTTTCCAATGTGCTATGTGTTCCGTTGAGTTGTTGCGCTATTCAAGTACAGAATAAAAAGGTTGGCATCACGTGCTAATGTGCAAGTAGTTTTTCAGCTCGATGCAAGCTGAAATCGATTTGCAGAATCAGCACTCAAGCACCAAAGACGACGACAGCCTGCAAGAAACAACATAAGACACAGTTTCTGGAATGCAGAGAAGCTGTCATTTATCAGATACCTCTTTCATGCGGTAAGCAGTATGCCGGGAAATGGCCACTGCAGGAATGATAGGTTAAGAGAGCATTTTTAAAAGAGGCGAGCGAATGTTGGGTGAGTTAGTGTCTCGACATAGTAAATACCATCGTAAGTAGCGCAACTAGACAGGACAACAGTGTTCGTCTGTTCCTTTCTGTTGTCCTGCCTAGTTGCGGTACATAATGGCATTTATACGACAGCATTGTAATCTTGTAAACACGATGGATGTCTGGCGTTACAGTGTAGAGCATGTGAGTGGGAACCTTTCTTTCAGAACACAAATGTTTTATCAGCTAATAGAGTTGAACTAACGAAGTTGATAATAGAAGCTGCAAAAATTGCAATAGGGGGTATCAATTTTGTTAGCACTCCTCGACTGTCCTTCTCCAATGAAGCACTGACTTTCTTGAAGATGGAGTAGTTCGCGAAGTGATCAGTATGCCATATATTTTGCCAAAATAAAGCGGAAGAAGACATCTCTCTGCATGGCACCTTGGTTAAGCTTGAGGGCACCACCCCATTGTCTACAAGTGCCTCGTGTGCAATAAACCATTTTTTTTAAAGTTAGTGCACAGATTGTCCCTTTTCGGCTTTGTGTTGCTTATGTGCTAAAAATTTTTACCAAGTGTGTTGAGGTCACTTATGAGTACAGAAAACAAGATACTTTAGAAATTTCAACCACAGATACACACAAGCATAACAGCAAAACCTAGTTAACAGTAGAAAACTTGTAACAGCCAAAGGAAAGTGCAGCTGAACAGTTGATATTGCCCACACAATGCGCTTAAATTTAGGTATGTTTCAGAATCCCGGGTAAGCAAAATCAACGAGTTCCTCCACAACGGTGGCCATCACAATCGTGTCGTTGTTTCGGCAATACTCAGAACTTTATTTTCATCCTGCACGCAAATGGCACAATGAAGTCAGCCAAGCATGTGCGTGCAACAGCTTACCCTATGTCTTTCAAAAATTATGACCAATCGGAACATTTTCGAAGCATATGTTTTGACGCCTTCTGCACATCCTTCTAAGGCCTCACAGCAAAGTTACTTGAACACGGGCATGAGCTGGCGCTCTCATGTATAATTCGTTCAGGTGACCTGTCGGCGGGTTCAGGTGACGCACTTCCACATTCATCACCCTCAACACAGATTGTAACCAGGCAGGCATTATCTACGCTTTCAGTAGTTGAGTTTTGTGCTGAAAAGTTACTTTCATTATTTTGCATCGAGGCGGTCTGGCGAAAAAGCGGCTCAACTGCAGCATGAAGTCGGCGATGTTTTTGCTGACGCGATAGGGAGCCGATAGCTTTCTTTTTTCTTTCCATGGCAGACCCTTTCGCGCGGAAAGCTAAAAATGACACTTACGTCTGTTGGGTGTCTGGAAGACAATGAGGTCCTGGAGTTTTGACACGAAAAAATAGCAGGACGAACAAGAAGCACATTCCGAAAAGACGGAGAAAGGATATTCAACTTGAAACGCTTGAAACTGTACTGCGCAGTTATCGTCGGCGGCTTCGGTGGAAAGGGAGCGAGATAAGAGCGAGAGCGGCGAGAGCGCCAGAGCGGCGTCACGGGCGGCCAATGAGAGGGCACGACACGATGACGTAGAATGACGAAGTGTGTGGCGACCAATGGCGACCATGGGTGGCGACATGTCTCGACCATGGCCTCCGAGATGGGTGGACGCGCCCGCTATCTCGGAGGCCATGTCTCGCCTCTCGACGGCGGGAAGGTGAGGCGAGGTTGTGGAGAGGAAAAGACGCTTTTCTTCCGCCCTCGCTAGGAGCGCGCCTCAGCAAGCATGGTTAAGCATGGTCTGCGCGCGAACGAACTGGAGATGACGCTCGAAGGGTCCGGGGGCACTCTCGGTCCCCATACTGCCCATACATTGTATCACATTTTATTTCATCAATTAAGCGATGGTGATCGATGTTCGGCGAATGATTTTGTATCCTTCACGTGCATGGTGGGCTAAAAGATGGGAAAATTTGGTTTACCGATCTTCACATGTTAAAATGGGGAGAAATATAAACCCGCTACCCTTTCTTTTTATTGCGCATGCGGTTCAAGCGACCAATATTTGCGATTACGAACGTATACGAGCGACCGAAGTTCATATGTGCGCTTTTAATGGCAAAAGCTCTAGAAAAAAATGTTCACTAAACGTTTTAAAAAGACTTCCTGTAAAAAACGTTTTTTCAACGTCTTCTAAAAAACTTCTTGTGAAAAACGTTTATTCAACGTTGCATAATATACCTAGATGTCTGCATACCTTTTTAGTCGTTTCAAGAAGTTTTTTAGAGGTTTTGTGTTTCGTGGGTTTCACCATTATAAGGAGAAAATCAAAGGCGAAGTTCTATTTTTAAATTCGGCACCGAAATCTCCGCCCGTGACGTCACGGATATTAGACTGTATTTCTCGTACTTTGGGGACTTTGGTTCAACTTCATGAAACTTGGTATGTTAAGTATATGGCCCTCTCAGAGGTCAATGTGCCTAATTTTTACCGATTAGGAACTACGTAGATCCCAGTAGACGCCGTCAGAATCTAAGACGTCACTGCGTTTGTTGCACGATATTCAGGTGGCGTTGGCACCCGAATTTTTTCTTGCACGTTTTCTCGCTTACCAAGACACTTGTCGCAGCGAGCGTGGGGATTAAGGAATTTTATGAATAATTTACTGATAATAGAAACTTGTATTTTCTTTAGTGTCTGTCCCTTCAGGTGTGCTCCTCATACGTTGCGCGTACGTATACGTTTCACATTTTATCTCGATAAAATTATTCTTTTTTTTTTATGTGGGACAAGCTATTTGCAGAAGTTTTACAATCTACAAGTACTGATCTTCTTTTGCATCTTGCATATGGGGCTATTTGATCGATCTGAAGTGGGCGAGCTGAAGGTAAACAGACAGGCGCTTATATAGCTAAGATGTCGCTATTCCGTGCTTTGTTTATTACTTTATACCCCGAATACTACTCTGTAATCGCAGTAGTAGGTGTAATATAATACATTTCACCAATAACTTATCATCGCAAGTGCGATCGCGGAGCCCCAAGACGCGGAACCATTCTTGCAAGTTCCAGCTCTACACTAAGCGAAAAGTCTGTGCGCAGTCTCGTTGCATAAAATTTCTATAAAGACATTCTTTTTCCGCCGCTCCGCCTATAGGCTCCGAGTGGTCATGCACAGCCTGCTTTGTGTGCCCACATTGTTAACGTCTGAACGTTCATCTTGTTCGGCTATAGCAGGGGTGTCCAACTCGCCTGAGCTAACGGGCCGCATTGACGAAAATTTAGTTCCGCAAGGGTCAGGACAGTGACGAAGGTAGGAATAAAGCGAGGGGGCGGAGAATAGGTTCTACCAGATGTCAGCTAACGTTGCCACTTTCAAGACTTCTTTAAGATTTGATATATGGTGATTTCTGAAGGGTATTTGACGGCAAGTTTCCACCAATATATCGATACCTATCCCAAAAATGACTAAAATCTGGACGCCAATTCTGCAATATAGGGTTTTGTTTCACGGTTATGCATCAACATATGGTGGCTGCAGGCGGTGCCTCACGAAAAAAAAAATGCTTTAGACCTGTAATGCCTGTGTAGCTCAAGAACGTGCATATAAATAAATAAAAAATGGGACTAACACAGTCATGTGCGGGCCGCAGGCCGCGTGTTTGGGACCCCTGCATTATATAGTGCGAGAGCTACATGATGCTGCTACAACAGCGTTAGAAATTGCAGGAATGGCATAAGTACAATAAACATGCATATTCATGTTTAAAGGCAAAGTATATTAGTTTGACGAAATGTCTGGATTGAAGTAAGAATCACGAATTCCATGCAGGGGGGATGTCCCCTTACCTCGAATCATATGCATCCGTTGAGTAAGCGTTGAGAAGCTTATTCGTACCTTTATTACCAAACTGGAATGAACCCCGAAAATAGATCGCAATCACTTCCTCCACCTACTGCCAGTCCTACCAGCGTAGGCCACCTTCTACCGGGTCAACGTCGTTAGGAAGGCATACACCGATATATTACGAAGAAAAAAAAGAGAGCCCTGTGCAAGCCGTCCATTACAAACACTGTTAAAAAGTGCAAGGAGAAGCCCCCAGAGGCATTTATAGATTATATTGAAGTGTGGCACTACGATCGGGAACGAGAGAAGTGAAGGGATCAGCTGGACAGCTATTTTCATTCTGCAGGGGTCCAAAAAGACATCCTAAGTTAGCTCCAATGGTGGAAGTTAAGAGCTACGACTGCCTACGCCTTCACATTTCTCAAGGCGGATGTGCGCCCCTGCGGCTAGCGCAAGCAGTGCAAGAAACTCTAGCGCGGCAGGACATGTGATGCAACGGCGCATGGTGTGCTTATAGTGGAATCTATTTATAATTTGATTTTTTTGTACAATAACATGCGAACAAATAAACTACAAGCTATGCAACAAAAACTTATGGACTGTATATAATAGCAGCGGTGTGATATATGAAAATAATTCTATAACAAATAGTTGCTTTTTTCCATTCGGCTTCTTGTCAGTATTTTGAAAGTGCACGTGGTGCGCTCTATTCTTTATAAGTTTTATCTAGGTTAGTGTGTTCACAAAAAATGTAATAAATTTGACTTTTTTCTCCTATTCGTCTTGGCGTATTGGTAAATTACTCTTTCACTATTCCAAAATCACCACCCCTGCCGCGAAAATGCGCAAAAAGGAATTATGGCTGGTGACGCCACCTTGAAATTCCCGCATCAAACGTGTCATAGATTTTGACGGCGTCTGCTAGGTCCGACGCAGTCCTTAATCGGTAAAAATGACGTGCATTGTCTCCTGAGGGGGGGCATAGACTTAACATATGAAGCTTCAGGAAATTTCGACAAGCCAAAGTCGCCAAAATACGAAAAATACGCTTTGAAATCCGTGTTGTAACGCGTGGAGAGTTTGGCGCGAAATTTACAAATGATAACCTGACCTTCATTTTCTCCTTTATTAATGACTCTGTGTTGTGAAACTAACGACATAGATTCCTCAGAGTACAATTTATCAATCTAAGCCGATTCATTGCTCCACGTTGGTGTCCGTTTAAATTTCAATAGAGAGCGCAATAAAAACAAAGTGAAGAGAGCGTTCTGTTCTGCGTCCCCTCTGTTCTAATTGCGCTCCTTATCAATACCGGACTCATGCTGCAAATCACTTTTCTTCTCACAATATCTGCTGCAAAACGCTCTTGATGATCCCGGTTGTATTGCTAGAAAATTAGGTACAGTATACCACTGCCGCACAAACGTTCATCGTACCCAGTATGTTCGATCAACTGTTTCCACGGTGAGCCAGCCCCTTTTTACAAGGAAGTACCGTAGGTTAAAGTATACTTGCTAGCAAAGCATGCGTCAAGCACACGTAGATATTTGCCCCTTAAAACGCTCTTGCGGTCGATTCTATCTTCGGCCAATACCACCTATACATTATTGGCTCGGGCCCCTGTCAGGTGCGATCTGTGATCGGACCGGGCCCTGGTCTCGCTTTGAGTCACCGGGCCGGGCGGGTAAATATGAACGAGTCCCCGGCCCATGCAGTGCTCTAGTACATAGCACTCTTCATTTACACCTGGCTCTTGCGTCAATAAACCCTACACTGGGACCTTTGTCGATTCGGCACCAAAAAGAACAAAACATTATTATTTATCTCCTGGAGGCCTTAGGTGATTGGCGTCACTGCGGACCCTAGCCAAAGGGGCGGGTTGTTTCTGCTGCCTCCCACGCCTAGCCGTGCCTTGGAAAAGAGGAATGTTGGGGTATGAGCCGTTGCCGACGTTTAGGAAATGTTTCACATATATACGGCACTCCTGAGCTGACCCACCCAAGAAAATCTGCAGTCACCTTTTTGATGTATCTACGTACGTCTCTGTTTTGTTCCTTCACTTTTATTCTTTCCTGTCTTCTGTGTAGCATATACTTCCAATTTTCCTGGCCGCAAGGGCCAACCTAATGTATTTATATTGGGTTATAGTGGTGGTGTATGGGTGACGTCTGCGGGTTCTTGAAGCCTGTAGCGTTCCTATGTCGGGCTCGGTAGTGGGTGTCTCCCACGCGCGCCCAATTTCGTTACCACGTTACGGCAAAAGCATTCTCCTACCATCCAGATGGGCCTGTGGGAAAGAAGTCGCACGATTTCAGTTTAATCTTCGAACCGACCTAGACCTTGTTTCCTTGTTTCGCAAATTGGAGGAATTAGTATGCGTAAATTGTACGCTTTTTTTTTGGTGGCGAAATGCTTATCAGAAGCAATTGGTGAAGACTATAAAGCCTCACAAATGAACAGCGGAGAGCTCCGGATCGAACTCGGAAAGTATGACCAAACACTGCCCATCGTCCGCTCAACACATGAAGGGGAGCTATCTCGGAAGGAAGAAGTTTTGAGCATGAGTGATGAGGAACTCCAAACTGTAATTGAAACAACAATTACAAGAAATGACTGACATCTCCAAGCCAAACATATCATTCTAATTTTCGGCGTAAGCTCTATCGACGCAGGATATCTCAAGATCCATGTGAGACCCTACATACCGAACCTGAGGTGCTTTTTCAATTGCCAGAAATTCGGCCACGCATCACAATCATGTAGAGGCAAACAGACATGCGCCAAGTGCTGTGCCAAGGACCACAAGTCCGAGACATGCAAAAAAAGAACAACCCCGCTGTGTGAATTGTAAAGGTGACGAACCAGTCTTTTCTCAATCTTGTCATCGTTGGAAGAAGGCGAATGAATAACTGAGTTACCCGTGAAAAGAAAATTTCGTTTTCTGAAGAGGTGAGAACACTGGCACTGTTACATCAAAAAAGCTATGTCAGTTTTGTGCGGCATGGGGGCAGCACCACAACGGCCTCGATAGCCTGCAGGGGCCACGGCCAATGGTCCCGTAGAAGCTCCAGCTGCCCACTTGGCGGTAGCAGCCAGTGCTGCTCCATCAACATGCAAGACGGGTCTGCAGCCTCCGTGTGCGCATGGCCCGGGACATAACCGAACTCGGAGGCGCGTGTCTCAGTGCCTCTGACAGGGCTATGGAAGTCAACCCAAAGACCACAGCGTCATCGGCGCCGAACGATCAGCGTTCTCTGGAGCGCAATAAACAAGGAAAACTCCTCCTATCCGCGAGGAATGAAAACGGGGCCAGTAAACTGAACTGTTACCACTCTCGGAAGCAATATTGAATTGTCTTTAACACATGTCGCTCTCATATTTCGATGTCACGCGCACAACTAAACCTCACTTTGTATTTCACCACTATGGCGAACTATGGCACTGTGTAGGCCTTATCGACAGCCTAGGTGATGTCAACGACATTTTATGTGCCTTCTCTCTTGTAGAATTCTGTCTTCAGGAAACAAATCCGGGTCCCAAAAACAGTCATTTTCGTAAAGGTTTTAGCGTAGTTCAATAGGACCACGAACATGGCAGCCGACTATTGGGAAGACTCGCCATAGTAATGAAAGGCGGCATTTCCACCCGAGTACCTCTCTCGAGGCTGTAGCTTTTAGAAATATACGGCACAAGCACATCTCAATCTGTTCTATTTAGATTCCCCCTCACGAATATGTAACTATATTAGAACCCAGGGATTTAAAGACGGAACTCCCACGACCATTTGTTTCAGTAGATGATTTTAACGCTTTCGGTGCGCCATGGGGCAGTGACAAAACAGACCAGAAGGACAAGCCAGTGAAGGTTTCATGTAGTCAAACAACATCCGTCTTTTCTACTCTGGCTCACAAACATACTTTTCATCAAGTTCAAGCTAGTTTAGTTGTCTCGATTTGGCTTTCTACCATTAATTAATCAGTTGTTCCTGCGATTTCAATCAGGAAGTCCTTAAATCTTCGTGCTGCAGCGATCATTTACCCGCAATCATCAGAGTGTCATCCGGATTACCCACCAACATCTTCAAACCACGCCGCTGGTGAATGTAGCATGCAGAATGGAAAACTATAATACATGCTTTTGCCAGCGACCACTCTCATCACGCCGCCTTTTGTAATGAACGCTCAATCTCACTAAAAACCTAAACGGTTGTAATATATCAAGCTTATTGAGCCGGAAAAGGTGTTTCGTTCGGCAAAATTATACGGTCTTCTCCTTCATGCTAGGCAACGTACACATCTGCTCCAGATACCCGTTTAAGAACTTCAAAGGCATATGTGAAAACGGCTTGACAAACTCTTAAACCAAGCACTAACAATAGTATACCATTCGAAGACTAATCTTCAAATGTGTTCGAGAGCATGTGCTTTATTGATTAATCATTCGTCTTTTAGGTTGTCTTCTAAATTCTTCCTAGTTCTCGTTTCTCGGTTGGAGAAACGTTGCGCTGCGTCCGATTCATATTACTGCGGTGTTCGACTGGCAGCACTGCCAGCTAATGAAGCGATGGGGAAGTGACAAATCGTACACACATTAGGGGCAGCGCCGAGATTCTTCCTAGAACTAGCTTCCTAGTTCATACGAATAAAGCTATATATCAATCCATTCAGTGAGCGTTGCGGCATACTGAATGAACAAATGAATAGGCAGTTGACCGTTTCGGTCTTTTGCTGGCTGCGACTGCATTACCAACGAATTTCTTCGAAAGCGTTGCAGTCTTTACTTTCATGTTACTAATAACTTCCAACGATCTCCGAATTTATGCAAACTTCGAAAGCAACAGAAAATTAACCATTTGCGGTCCAAAACCTTTACCCACTTTCCGGCTCTAGCGGTCCGAAACTATTTCGCCAGTTTCTGGCGCCGCGAATAAAAACACAAGCTGTGGAAGAGAAACGCACAGGATATTTATTTTTGCTCCTGCATTCTGCAGGCAACTCTTTTAGTGATATTTGGGCAACGTATGATACCGCTCAAAGCATTCCCCTGTGTGCAGGCCAGGGTTATTACTGCAGGTTTCCACCGCCGCCGTCGTCGTCTTCGTCACTCACTTCTGTCGAATCACTGTCATCACTGTCTGGTGGAGGCACGTAATTCTCTTCCTCACTAAAGTCATCCTCGCTTTCGCTAAAAGCACCGCCGTAAAACGCACGCGGTGAAAACGTGGCCATGCTTCTCAGCGAACCGCGCGCGCGAGTGGGTACGCTCTAGGCCCCGTGCTGATCATAGTGCTGCACCCTAGTGTCAAAAAAGTAAAACCTCAACAAACAAAGCTCACTTATTCCTCAAGAGATGGCCCTTCATGTATACAAAAAATGCGCGCGACTCGCGGTGAGAAAACAGCAAAATTTAAACCACGAACACCCTTGTCGGGCGGGGCCCGACAGCGGACCGCTACGGCCGTGTTGCGTTGTCGGGCGCTGCCCGACAACGGACCGCAAAGGGTTAAGAAGGTAGTTCCAATTGATAAGTCTGGCCCGAAAAATTTCCCTCTTAATCATTGACCCAAGTGAATTGCATCTAGTCGTAAGTTATTCCGACATCAATATATTCCCAAATCTTGCTGTCTGGCAATGAACTCGCCTTTTACTAACACGTGGCTTCATTTTGCGATAGGCAACTTGCATATTTCGCTTGTGAAGTGCACGCTCGTCATGCTGTCACAGCACTTTTCTGGATTTAAAGTCAGACCAAACAAAATTAAAAGGGGAGATGTATTTGGGAGAATCTGATAGAGATCTCGACAGAAAAAACAGGCACTGTTAATTTTTAGCAGAACGACGAAATGTGACCATTTTCGGCGGTGAAACCGAAGCGCGGAAGAGTGCTATAGCCCTACGCGTTTGACGCGTCCATAATGAGTTACAGTCGTTACATAAACCACCGATCGTCCTCGCTTGGTGAATGTGCGGGCCGCTTTTGCCATGACGTACGTCGGTGAAGGAACGCTACTGCAATCGTTGTCTGCTAGCTGCGCTCATCTGCGTTTGCGTTTCAGATTCACATATTATTTTGGTCGAATTTCATGACTCTGCATCAATTATAAGAGGCCGCTCTTTCGGAATGTGAAAGTGGCATTGCTTCCTCGCAGGAATGACTTCCATGCTGCCATTTAACCCGACTGCCTGTTGCTACTAATTACAAAGATGGGTAATTACTAGCGTAATTGATGCCTCTAGTCGGCATGAGATGGCTGTCGTTACAGCGACAGTAATTACGAAGGCAGCGAGTGTGTATTCGAAGTGCCTTTCAAACGTCGCGGAATGTCCCTGCGCACTTGTGTTCGTGAGGTTCTCGTCGCTTGCAGAACAGACCTATAGTCACGAAGACTTGATTATGCGCCATTTTATGAAAACACTACCGACGAAGAAGACGTAGAGACGGACAGAAGTAGACGAGACTTCTTCGTCGGTAGTGTTTTCATAAAATAGCGCATAATGAAGACTTCGACATGAACCAACTAGCCCCAATAATCGCCTTACTATAGTCACTACTATTACGGCCGGTACCGTCAGTATCTTATACTTGTTGCAGACCGAAAGTCCTACATCACTGACCCTCAGAGGCCCGTTTACATCATTTATGTGTGCCCCCAGCTCACGGAGGAAGACGGATTCTCCACTGCCCGGGCAGTCATATGGGTAATCACATTCATTCGTTTGTGTTCTGCGGTGAAAAAAATCAGGTGCTGTTACTGCCACGCGGAGGTGCCAGTCTCGTTAAATGCGTTCAGTTCCCCAGGGGTAGAAGCGTCGCAGGCAGGTGGGTCCACCTTGATCCTTCCCTATTTGACACAGTCATTTATAAGCAAATCAAATGTCTATGTTACAGACAGTGGTAGAAATCAGGCAGCACACTGGAGCAGCGTTTCGCGCGCCCACGCAATAGTGGTGAATATAGGTCTGTTCTGCATCCGACGACACTCGCGAACACAACTGCGCAGGGACATTACGCGACGTTTTAAATAAGCCTCGAATACTCACTTGCTGCCTTCATATATATTTTCGTTGTAACGGCAGCCATCTCATGCCGACTAGAGGCATCAGTTGCGCGCGTAATAATCTACCGTCTTATTTAGTGGCAAAAAGCAGGCTGGTGAAATCGCCGCACTAAAGCCGTTTCTGCGAGTAACTAGTGTCACTTTCAGATTTCGAGAGAGCGTCTTCTTCTAATTACTGCAGAGTCACGAAATTTACATCGAATCGAGGTGCCAGGGCAAGAATACGAAGAATGCATCAATGTCGCTGCATTTTAAACACTCGCGCCTGCGTATGTGGTGCGTCACGTTTGCATACGTTTTAGGGGCAGCTTGCACAACGGACTCTGCCATTGTGTAATTTCACCCATGGCTGGAAAGCCCTGCCCCTCCCCCCCTCCCTCAAGAAAAAAAAATTTAAAGCTCACTGATGACTTCCCAGTCATCGTGAACTTCAAACGGCTGGTGCAAGTCTTTCGTGCAAGCCGCCCCCGCTTTGAGATCGTGTACTGGAACAAAAAAAATCGATAAACGAGCGACAGGCACCTGCCACTAGATGCCCGGAGGGCTAGCGAGATTTGATGGTGTGCCGAAAAAGGGCACGGCGTCATCAAATCTTATCCCCCACACTCCAGTGGCCCAGTGCTGCCTCAGCCCGCAATCCTTCAGCTGGAATCGAACCTCGGCCCGCAGAGTGTGAGCTCGACACTCTGCACACTAAGCCACCGCAGTGGCACGGCCAGCTTCGTTTCCGGAAGCTACACATACGCATGGCATCGACGTGTGACTGTCCCGATATCGCAGAGATGGCGCTCACAGTGGCTGATTGTTATCGCATAGAAATCGTTGACGTAGTTTCGATGCGCTCGGCCGCGGCAGCTACACGCACGCTCCGCATCGACGTGCGATCGTCCCGATAACACCGAGATGGCGCTGATACTGGCAGATTACGTTCGCGCGGAACAGGATGCCGTCGTTTCGCTCCACAGCCGTGCGCACACTTCGCTTATCCCTTTTCCTACTTCGGGCAGTCTGTTACCGCACAACGAAGCGAACTTCGCGTAGTGCGTCTGCAGTAGATTCCTCATTTCGTTTCTCGGTTGGAGAAACGTTGCGCTGCGTCCGATTCATATTACTGCGGTGTTCGACTGGCAGCACTGCCAGCTAATGAAGCGATGGGGAAGTGACAAATCGTAGACACATTAGGGGCAGCGCCGAGAACTTGTTCACGAGTGAAGTAGCGTGTCGACATCTTCCTTCACGGAGAGAATGCCCTCGTGTAATATTCCGCAGCGCATAGTACGTACCACTCATGAAAAATTACGGCCGGTTAATTGGTGACTGTCTGGTGTAACCTTCATACTGAACAGTGTATCCGAGTGGACTGCCATACCACGGTGGAAGACTGCACCTGTATACCCATTAGCAGCTGAACTTTCAGGAATGTATTTTCGCTGTCTCGTATAGTGTTCACCCTTCATAACTTCTGAGGTGGGACAGTGCGCTGTATTTTCGTAAGAACTATGACATTTACCACGCAGTGGTCGACTGTGGGACGTCATGTCCAATTGTTGAGCCATCCCAATGAAGGTCAATCACCAGCGAAACTGGTCGGCACCCCTGCAACTAGGTGCGAAATGTGTGGGCAGAATGTCACTTTCGGAGTGAGAGTATGAGGCGCTGAAGTTTCCCGTTCGAGCAGGACGGTACGTCTATCTTGCTTTCGCCTGAGACGCCTGGCGTTTCTTCCACGATTGTAATGCCTGTGTAACCATCACTCACGCTAAGGGAAAGTACACATGACCAGGGCCGTATTCAGCTTCGCCGTAGGAGTGTCTGCATGGTGCGTAACAGATGCCACTTAATAAGTCACTACATAACGCAAGAACAAAAATTTTCAATGATAACGGAAGGTCTAATGTAACGAATAAAGAAAGCCACCCAAGCGCACATGCACGAAGCCGTGTGCCGCGAGCGTGCCCACACAGCGGTACCTAGGGCTACCGTTATGTAGCAAAGCAATACAAATCCAGGTGCAAGGTTTGCATGCTAGGGAGACCACAGAAGTGCATACCATGGTACTACTTTTCTGCGGGTGCCTGTACGTATGCGTCAAATACAGGGTTCATGAGGCGATCCCACACAGTTGTACTTTCGTCGTCCGTAGCAAGGGATCGCGTGCAATGTGATGTCGAAGAATGCACGTACGTACATACGCCTCTGATTTGAAGAGTGCGATAGAATTTGCGTAACTACCTTGCAGTGGGGGCGTGTGCCCCGGAGTTCCAGCAATGGTTTGGAGTAACCGGGGATCTTCACTTACCTCTGCGCCTGTTGAAGGGCTTTGGGACAAACGCTTCGTGAGTACGCGCATTGCGTTCGTTATTGCTACGTATGCATACCGTCGAGGAAAGGAGCACACCCAGGGTGGGAACGAGATATCGTTTATTGAGAACTTCGGTGTCGTCAACGATGTGTAGCAGTAGTGATCGCCACATGGAGAGGCCACCAGCAGCTGGACTGGTGTTCCTTCGTTCGCAGTAGCGGCTCGTCGATTGCTGCGAAGATCGCTGCCTCCAGACGCCCGGGAACGAAATAATGTCAATGGGGAAGGCAGGCAAGCGATCGAACATCCACAGCAGGTACACTGGAATTCGTACGGAAGGTTTGTACATGGTTAACCAATGCAGGTGGTGCTTGCAATTGCGAATGTATACTACTGTTAATACAGACGTCACAGTAGCAGCAACGATTAGTGTTATGGTGAGGTTCGGCTAAACGTTCAACATACTCGATGCTGTCACAAACTCACAGTACGGGAGAACTTCCGAACGTATGATGCAGTATGCATGAAATGGTTCATCGCTATAAAATATCATCATCAAGACGCCAGAAGAAGAACACTTCTCCAAGGTCGATTCAAATAGGTCGCGAAGCTTCGGACGAAAAACGGTTCACAACCTATTGCCAACGACACCAGCAAGGGGAGTATTTGGGTGCTGCGATTGAAGCACCACTATGTTTGGAGGGAACAAACACTAATAGCGAAAAACGAAGTTTTATTCAAACGTAAAGCAATCTTTATGTTTACAAATGACATTTATTTCCTGGACAATATTATGTAGGCGCAATGTGCCAAGAATGTACGACAGTGTTTCATTCTTACGAAAAAGCTTCTTTCTTAGCGCCCCCTGAAGAGAGGCGCGCGTCATTGTCATTCAGTGCAGCCCTTGCGGTGCATGGAAAGGCGCGTTCGTAAGTTCGTCTGCGGCGACACGCCCCTTCAGATGTTCTGGTGTTTCGCACTTGCATGCGTTTTGTGAATTATTGCGGTGAGAATTTGATTTTGGTGTGCGCGAAGTTGCGAGGTGCGTTTCATCGTTGGTGAACGTGTTGGCTACGGTGTTCAACGGACAACGGCACGAGGCGGCACGAGGCGGCTAATATTTCACGCCGAACGCTTTCCTCGGTACTCGCGGAAACGATGTGGTGTTCGAAGGATGCAAGAGCAACACGCGTACGCCTGGCGAGCCCTCTCTTCTAGATAAGACACCGGGGCAACCGTTAGGAGTAGTGTGCTTGCTGGATTTCCATGGATCAGTATTCCTGCTGCCCGGTTTGCTTCGTGAACACGCGGTGCCTACTATATTTCCTGTTATCGGTGAGCAGATCACTAAGTTATCTGTCGCGCTACAATCACTACAATTCGCATGTGTTGATACGTTACACGTAAGGTTAATTTATCGGAACAAAAGGCAAGACATAGTGCATGTAGTGTACGCACTTTTTGTACTTATTATGACATTTGTTGCTCATTGTGTAGGGTGTGTTAAATTGCGTTATTATGATCATTGAATAAAACTGAAATATCATTATTTTGGCGTGACCAGGTGTCATTTCTTCTCGCTAGAACTGAAGCACACATGCAATGCGCTCTTTAAGTCCCCTGCGCACGTGCGAAGCAAATAAGCAACGCTGCAAACATGAGAGGTACGCTGCTGCCTAATTTATTCACGCTGTGGAAGATGACACAAACGCAGAATAAAAGCTCAAAGAATAAAGTTTCCTGGTAAAACCAAGGCGAATTGCACGACGGTACACTTAAACACCGCTGTTTAGTCGATATTAGTTTAGCTAGCGTTGGCTTCAAGCGCATTCGCCAAGGGCTTGCCGGCTCGCCGTAGCGCGAGTCCTTAGCGATCAGGGGCCTAAGAAAATATTTTGAGGTCAAATTTCGCGCTAGTGCCAACAAAATGACGTCACTTTTTTACCGGATACTGCGTCACATCCGCTTTATTTTTTGTTCCGCCGGAAGTGTTCCCTCCTCACACAGATGGCGCTAAGCCCCATGAGCAGCCATTTTCTGAACGTATGGGCTTCTATGGAAGCTTCGCTACCATTTACATTTCCCTTGACTTCTCCCTGGCGCGAGCTAAATCACTTCTTCTAATAAACCGTTCTGGTTCGAAGCAGTCACTGGTCTCGACCGTCTTATTAATGATGCCGTGACTACCTCCTCGATGTCAAGAAAGGTCCACCTGCCACGGAGCAGCAGCGAAGGATCGAGCGACGAGACGACCCTGGACAGCATAAGCATCGAAACGGATGACTGAGAAGTAAGGCGTCATTGTTACCTGCCGAGAAACATTGCTGTTTCTATTAGACAGCGGAAGTCTGCGTTCATTCATTGAAGCCGGATTAGCGAAAGAAATAAGTGCGTAGGTATTGCGACAAAGGCTGACGATTGGGTCATTCGGAGGAGAAGAAAAGGTCAAGCTAATGAACGTGGTGCTCGTGGTTATAGCGCAACGAGAAACAACAGTGATCGAAGCGTTACAAGTCGACGTCATCTCACACAGTTGTATACCCCCTCGGAGTCAGAAACTCAGCCAGAAAATGAAGCAACTAAGCATGCAAGTGGCTGATGACAGGACCGAGACAGACTCCGTAGGACTGCTCATCGGCTCAGATTTTTATTGGGAGAACCCGAAGGATAGAGGGCCGACTGATGGATGTCGAGACAACACTGGGCTGGTTCTGCAAGGGCCGTCGGAACAAAGCAAGACATGATTGACCCAAAATCAAGCAGTCATGGTTCTGAAGGTAGAAGCTACAGAACTTACGCAACAAGTACAAAACGTTTGGGACCTGGAGTCAATGGGGATCACAACGAACAGTCTGGATGCCACAGGAGATGAAATCGTCAAGGAATTGCAACAAAATATAGTGCAACAGAACGCCAATTTGGAAAGCAACAAGGAAAATGCCATGAAAAGACTAGAGCAACTGACTAAAAGGAAGACGTGCTGAGTCGCTATAACAGAGTATATGAAATTGGGAGTCGCAGAAGAGGTGCAAGAGCCATCAGAACCGAAAAATGCACTTTGCTATTACATGCCACATCATGCGGTCATTAGAGTGGACCGAGCCACGACAAACGTTCGAGTAGTGTTTGACGCCTCGTCACACACTCAAAAGGCAATCTGGAGGCAGGACCAAATTTGAACGAGGACCTGCTGTCGCTGTCGATAAACTTTCGGAAAGAAAAAGTGGAGTTAGTTCGAGATGTAGAAAAGGCATTTCTACACGCGAAGAGGATAGAGATGCGATGAGATTTCTGTGGTGGAAGCATGACTCAGAGCAGAAGCTACTGAATGAAGTGCAAACCTGGCGAATGACAAGAGTAACGCTTGGCACAACACCGAGCACATTTCTTCTGGCAGCTACAATAAAGCACCATTTAAAACAAGTGGCTGACCGGTTTCGATCTACGTGGACGACTTCATTCTGGGGGCAGCAACGCTTGATGATGCAGTCAAGTTGTACAAAGAGGGAAAATAAGTATTCGGAGAAGCAGCGATGAACTACAGGAAATGGACATACAATGAACACAGATTACGCAAAATAATTGAAGAAAACGAGAGGGACAAAGCTGGGCTTGATATGGAAACACTCAAGGGACACAATTTCCTTCCCTGTTGAAAAGTGGGAGTCATTAACAGCTACCACGTACATGACCAAAAGGACAGTGTTGCAAGCGACAGCAAAGATATTTGATCCGCTAGGTTTGTTGTCGCCGTTCACAGTACGAGTAAAAATAGGCTTCCAGAGGCTGTGGAAAATGAACGTCACGTGGGACGATCAACTGCCTAAAGAAGAATGTGACAAATGGAGGAACATCGAGTTATAGATGTTATCCGATGCTACGCCAGCAAGGACCAACCAATACAAGCTGCATGTCTTTGCCGACGCGAGCACATCAGCATACCTAATAGTAGTGTACGACGATGGAAGCAAGGCCAGTGACATCGAAAAGCCGCGTAGCTGCGATTAAAGAGCTAACTTTGGCGCGACTTGAACTGATGGCAGCGGTGGTAGCAGCAAGATTATGAGACTGCATCAAAGGTCACTTCAACGGAAGAATACAGGAAATATGCTTCACTGGATAAAGGGAAGAAGCAAAAGGGATCCGTTTGTTACGAACAGAACAGCAGAAATAAAACACTTCAAGCAAGCTGGTCATTCGGTTAAAGTGAAGACAACCCTGCTGACCTTGTTACACGAGGAATTAACGCAAAGGCGTTGATAAAGTTATGGTGGCACGGAACCGAATGGATAACATCACTGGAGAAAAACACAGCAAGTATGATTTCGACAATTGCAGAGATGGACGGGAAGAGAACAAAGCGAACCAATATGCGAAATCGAAAGGTATTCATCATACGTACGGCTTGTAAGAGTGACAGCATGGGTGTTCAGATTCATTGACAATACAAGGAAAGAGCGTCACAAGAGATCGTTGACAGGGAAACTAGGAACAAATGACCCAACTACCACTGAGACCAACAAGGGGAGAGGCTGATCCAAGCGCGAAGTTCTTTCAAATTAATGAACGTGCAGTCTACACCTATTAAGACGGAATCATCAGACAAAAGGGGACGATTGTAATGCAGTCAAGAACACAGCAGGCATGTCATTCACGGAACGGCTAGTACGTCACGTGCATCAGATGGTATTGCACGGAGGAGTTCAAGCAACACTCGCGCAACTGCGGACGAAGTTCTGGGTATTGCATGGTCGCCAAGCAGTAAAAAGAGTTTTCAACAGATGCGTAGTCTGCAAGAGGCATAACACCAGACCAGCCGTTCATAAAATGTCTCCTCTCCCGGCGGACAGAGTAACCGAAATAGAGTCATTCAAAGTCACGGGAGTTAACTTCACCGGACCGCTTTACGCAAAAGACACGTACGAGATCGTGAAACCATATGTCCTCATGTTCACCTGTGCGGTAACGAGAGGCGTACACTTGGAGGTTACCAACGACATGTCATCATGAAGTTTTCTACAAGCGTTCCGGCGATTTACAGCTCGACGGGGAATGCCTGCAGTTATGTACTCGGACAACGCCAACACATTCATAAAGGCCGACAAGAAAATCAAGCACATGCTTGAAGCTACTAGACACGAGGTGATAACGGATTACTGCAGTGGAAAACGATATGAGTGCGCAGGATTTTACGAGCGCCTCATAACAAGCATGAAGACATCGATGCAGAAGATAATATTCGATAACTTCGGTAGAGGAGCTATGCACTATTGTTGCAGAAGTTGAAGGAGCACTCAAGAATCGACCGTTGACGTACGTGTACGGAGAGTCTAACGAGCCACTACCGCCAGCACGCATCATAGGCGGACGCCGACAGCTTCAAGACGTAAAACAAAGGGTTTACTTTTCTGAAGCGCATGGCGAAGAAGATGCGAAATAGGGCGAGCTGGGTGGAAGAGATGGCATCGAGAATACATCGAAGAATTTCGAGCACTGTTAAAGCCAAGACGCGGCAAGCAAGAACACCGCCACATGGTGTTGATTGAAGACAAGGACCCAAGAACATTTTGGAAAATGTGCTGGATTGAAAAAATCTACCCTGGGCGAGACGGAATAACGAGAGCTTGTCTCCTTCGGACAGGAAACAAACAATTTCTCAGGAGATCTGTAAACCACATACACCCTCTGGAGGGGTGTTTCAAATAGCCCGCCAAAGCTTATCCCATTGCAGCTTGGGCGGGCGGGAGCTTATAAAATATCATCATCAAGACGCCAGAAGAAGGAAAAGAAGACTTCTCCCTGGCGTGAGCGCGTGCTAATTCACTTCTAATAAACCTTTCTGGTTCGAAGCAGTCACTGGTCTCGATCGTCTTAACAATCGCGGTTGCGGCGTTTCGTCGGCAAAGGCTCGTTCGCATAACAAATGCAGTGCTGTATACCATTTCAGGAAGACCGGATGTGCGCAAGAGAAACACTAGCAACAGTATTGAAACGAAATGTGCCATGGCATAACGGACGAGAGAAACAGCGGGTAGCCGACTTCGAACAGTTATAACTCACCGTTTTCTTCTGTGCTGCGCATTAAATTGAGCGGCAGCCACGGCGGCGCTTCCTTTACGTGCAACTTCGTTGATGCTAGAGAATCTGTGTGCACTGCGCCCTTCTAATATCGAAGACTAGCCGAAAGTTAGCATGTACAGCAATATAGTTCCTGTGAAAAAAAGACGCTGTGTATAACAGGGGAACAACAATCTGTGCATTGGAGCACCGAAACGCGGCTGGAATGAGTACTACTCTTTCGGACAGTTGCGTTACGTAGTTCACGTGATGTGGCATAGCGAATAGTATTGTAACGGAACGAAATGCGACGTACTGATCACTGTGTTTATTTTTACAGGTTTCGCGGACGCCGCCCCGAGGAGGACGCCACCGAAGACCGCTGAGATTACATCGCAATTATCCGTCGGAGGCCTCTCGTTCAATAAAAATGAAGTGACACGGGCGAAGAGCTGCCCTACTTCCATTCGTCCTATTCTGCATGAAGCACGATTGACAGCAGCTAACTGAACACTCTATGCAGTACGGCCGTTCTGCAGCTGTGTAAACCGCGCACGAACGTAACAGCCGGAGGCATTGCTACATTCCGTAAACTCTGAGTAATTGTAGATGAGGATCACTCCACAAGGAGGCAGGAGAATGCAACGGTGTACAATTACAGCTACCGTACTTGCAGGTCGCAAATCCTTATCTCACAATTAGTGACGACAGACTGCAGTCGTCACCGTAATTTTAGATCACACTACTGCTGCCATATTTACATAGCAGGAATGGTAACGTAGGAGTGGAGGGAGAATTGCCGAAATACAGGAACTGTGAAACCGAGACCACCGTTCCGAATTAAACGGACGAGAACTTACAGAATCAGCGATGGGAGCTACCGTAACACACAGTACTCGCAGAAACAGTAACGAAGCGAAAGGTACCGTAGTACAGAATAATGAAAGGGGGGCTGATCAGGACTACAAGCGGACAGAAGCATCGCAGTGGAGAACAACGTCGTTCTGATGCCGCTTCACGATGGAACAACCGGTTGCGGAAACGTGAGTACCATGCAGCTGAAAGTGTACTACAGGTCACTGTTACATGGAATATGTGTGTCGTTCCGTGACAGTGAACCTACTGATCTGGCAGGTGCCCTATATCGACGGAAGACACACAAGTAGGTGATCAACAGGACCAATCCAAGTGGTAGTGCCTACACCGTGATTGGAGAGCGAACAGCACGTACATCCGTGTGACACACTTCGTACAGTACCAGGAGTGAAATGTAGCATTGCAAACAGGAGTAGAACACTTCCGTCGTGGCGTCATGCATAGTCATACAAGTACATGAGGAGTGCAAACAATCCTGACGTGACAGCGCAGTTCAATTCAGTCTGCTACTGTTCATGAAGAACAGGAACGCTGAACGAACCAATCACCGTAGGTGTTCGCGCCTCTGCAGTACGAACGGTAGTAGATACAGCGCCACGAACGCTGCAAAGGATGGCGTCTGAAGACCATCGTGTACGTGCGCTCATAGAACGTGGCTACGGTTCTGGAATGTAGAAACACGGAAGCTGGATTCTGTACACTGATTCGTCACCTACAACGCAAACGGTAGGAGTTTCGTAACCAGCACAGCGTATCGTCCTTCTCTTACACCGTGTGTCTGGCAGACAGGCATGGTAGGAAGTGTTAGCGACAGGCGGTACACTCAACGACGGGTGAACGTCGTTGAGTGTACTGTGGAATGAAACCATTCTTTGCAGCGTATAGATACATCAGAAAATGTACAAACGGGTCCACTGTTGAAGGGAACACTAGATTTTCGGGTATGTCCGGATTTCTCACAATCTTTCCGCGTTCACTAGCCGTTAGGGGGCCAACAAAACGACCGTTGCTAATTCGAGTGTTCCCTTTCACAGGGGACCGTAGTACACGTAGCATACGGAACACGAACAGATCCTGCCGGCGACGGTGCACACTGTTACTGCGCTTCACGGTACGAAAATATGAACAGACTGCATGCAGTGACCAGCTGCCTCTGACGAATTACGCAGGTCTGCAGCGTAATCGCGTCCCTTCGCGGACGAATCGGGAACACAACGCATGTTCTGAAGCGGAACTATCGCTCACCGTCGTGGGCTTGCCGGAAGGGCTGCCAGTTGCACTCCGTGTACACCTGCATAAAATGCACAGTTATCAGATGCATGACTTCCTTGAATAAGGTCGCGAACAGCGCATACAGAAATGCGCTGTACAGGTGCCCCAAAAGTAAAACGGAGCACGCGAGCTGCGGCCAAACGGGGCGAAACTGCATGTCATCGCGCTCTATGAGAAGGTTCGCTGCAGATAGCGAGAGTGCGTCGGCATATCCGGCTGACCAATTCTGATGCTAGCCCTATCACCCAAAGAGTTCCCTAGAGGGGACTGTGGCGCTGCGATCGTTCAGCTACCATGGGAATGATGGATAGTACACGAATTTTGCCTAGTTCTTGTGGCTTTGTTTATTGCTGTGTTTTGGCGTTCGTTTCGGATGAAAGAATAGACCGTTGTGAACTTCGTGACCAGGTTTGATTTGGTGCGCCTAAAAAAGTTACAGTGGTGTAGTGGAACTGCTGAACTTCGTTTTGCCACAAAGCGGATGCAGGCGAAGCGCAGCCAAACGGAGCCGAAAGAACGAACTTTAGACAAATTTGTGTACTACCCATCATTCCCATGCTGGCTGAAGCGTCATGCGATGCGGCTCACTAGCGCCAGAATTTCCTCTAGTAAGTATTGTAGGAAACTATGTTATCACCGGCTCGTGCAAGGTCGTGTGGCTACCATCACAGCTCGCCAGGAGACGCTTCGTGACGAAATCTTCGGAGGCATGCGCTTTCTGCATTGCCAAGAATACCACCACTTTCGTCCCTGACGAGCAGTGATGGTCGCAGGGCGGCTTTTCACGAGCAGGCGAGCAGCCGGATATGCCGACGCACTCTCGCTATCTGCAGCACAACTTCTGATAGAGCGCGCTGGCATGCAGTTTCGCCACAGCTCGCATGCTCCGTTTACTTTTGGGGCACCCGTACATGTTAATGCCAGAGAAGTGCACACCACATGAAGGCAGTCTCACAGGAATTGGCGTTCATTGTTCCCTTCACACATTCGTTATTGTACAGCAGCGTGTATTCCCTCCTACACGGTACCAGCCGCGCTCGATAAGACTTGCAACACGGAAGCGCGTGGCCTGAAAAATTGCGCATGGCTTCAACGCAGGCCCGAGGCGGGGGGAGGGCAGTACGTGTTTTACCAAAAGAAATAACAAAAATTACACCATCTCCAGCTAAAGGGGACCATGAGGCGATGCGAAGCCGGATCGCGTTCCGTTGGCGTTCGTTGGGCATGCTACCGACCTCGCGTCGTGGAACGCGAAGAGGGACGCTACGCGCGTCGTATCTTCCATCTAGCCTGGCCGTTAATTCTCACAGGGCGAGCGGGCGAGAGGGGGGCAGCGGAGGGGACGCGCATGCGCTCGAGTTCATCGCGGCGTTGCGCAGGAGAGAATTTCGGCATGTGTAGCCCGCGTTTCAGAGGTAGAGTGGAACGAGGGAGGGGAAAGTGGAGAGGGTATGCGCACGCGCAGTAAGGGTGGTCACCACCACCACCGGATTGAGCTCCGCCTCAAGATACTTCGCATCTAAAATACGTGTTTTTCTCAAATAGTGGACATTTTCAGTAAGTGCCCCCCCCCCCCCCCCGAAAAAAATTTCTGGCTACGGGCCTGCTTCAACGTACCCGTATCACCACAACTACATGTTTTCTCCGTATTTGGGATCATTTAGCTGTGCAAGTAAGGTCTATAGCCCGTATTTGCAAAACTACACGAGCTGTAGGATCACCCATGACCTCCACTATAGTGAAAGTCATGGGTGATCGGACCGCTCGTGAGGCCACCCGCTCCTGTGTTGCAAGTCATATTGAGCGCGCCTGCACATGCTACACGGCAAGAAGCAGTAGCTACATCAGGCGAAACGAACGCTGAATTCAGAAGTGACGTTCTCGACAGATATTTCGGATGTATTTTGGCCGTAAACGATCGGCGTTTGTTCGAAATGCGGTGTCGCTTTTCTAGCTACTGGCCGCACATTTTAGACAAATGCGTGATGGCTCACAGTACTACCTCTAGCATTCCCGCAAGTTCTGCTGCAGCAGGTCACGACAGAAACATTTGAGTACGGGGGCGACACCTGCAGAAAGGAGGGTGTGGCCACTGCATGCCCAGTAGACTACCGTAACCGAAGTAACGCTAACGTTTTTTGACCGTGCTGTTCGATTTCAACGTTACATTTCCGGAGTTTCCGCCACTGCACGTAGCGTTTGAACTTCCGCAGCGTTTCATTCATGAGCATGCATGTTTGATCAAGACCACCATAATGAGAATGCTTCCATGAATCACAGTAACAGATGGTGGGCAGCGGATGTACAGTCGAGTGCATAATTTTAGAGACCACGGGAGCGCGTGCCGAGGCGCGTCGCTGCGCCTTCTGGCGGCTGCACGGCTCTGTCCGGGAGCGCGTACTGCGCACGCTCGTCCCATATCACCCGGCAGCCTGTCCTTTCGCTCGTTTCAACGGCGCGCATCTCGAAACGTGGCGGACGGTGCAAGGTGTCGCTGTGAAGACAATGAAAAAAGCCGAGCGCTAATGTGACGACAGCACATCATTTGCGGGTTTCGGCGTGCTGCACATAGTGCACGTTACTCCTAGGCGATCCGCGGCGTGATCACATTTTGAATGTCGAGTTAGGCAATCAATAAGCTCAGCCAGCAGTGTTGCCTTTTGCACTCTCATTCGCCGAACTAACGCACGTAGTAATACTCGGTCCGAATATCATGTGTCTATGAACATGCATGAAACCACCAAACGTCCAACAGCTGCAGAAAAGAGCCGAGGAAGAAAGGTGAAAACAAACTCGGTTTATTAAGGATAAATCCTTTATTAAGGCCGCTGCATATCACGCAACTCCGTTTGAGAAAAGCTCAGAAACTGCATGTTTTCCGCGCTGCATCAAGGAAGAAAGCGTATTGCATGGCGTGCTCGAGCCATGCTATTACATTAGAGGCATTTTCGCCGCTATATTATCGCTCGGGAGTACCGGTGCTTGCACAGCGACTGCAGAAGTGGCGCCGTCCGCATCGTTTCGAGATGCGCGCCGTTGAAACGAGCGAAAGGACAGGCTGCCGGGTGATATGGGACGAGCGTGCGCAGTACGCGCTCCCGGACAGAGCCGTGCAGCCGCCAGAAGGCGCAGCGACGCGCCTCGGCACGCGCTCCCGTGGTCTCTAAAATTATGCACTCGACTGTACGCCGCGCGAATTTCCGTAACAACGAAACAGTGCATAGAACGGTGCAGCCGCACCTCGATAATCACGCGCAACCCCGGAATAACGGAAAGGGCCAGGTGAAATGCGCGAGCGGCTGCGGAGCGCCACACACGGCACTCGTGCTGGCGAACGACGGCATCCATTTTTCCTGCGATAGCGATCTGCCGCTGTGAGCGCCGTCTCTATGCTATGAGCACAATCGCAGGTCGGTATCGTAGCTGTGTGTAGCTGCCGCGAACCGAGATAACCGTGCCACTACTGTGGCCTAGTGTGCAGAGTGTCGAGCTCACACTCTGCGGGCCGAGGTTCGATTCCGCGTGAAGGATTGCGGGCTGAGGCAGGACTGGGCCACTGGAGTGTGGGGGATAAGATTTGACGACGCCGTGCCCTTTTTCGGCACACCGTCAAATCTCGCTAGCCCTCCGGGCATCTAGTGGCAGGTGCCTGTCGCTCGTTTATGGATATTTTTGGTTCCAGTACACGATCTCGAAGCGGGGGCGGCTTGCACGAAGGACTTCCGCCAGCCGCGTAAAGTTCACCCATGACTGCGAAGCGTAGTCCCGTTTTTTTGAACTTTGCAGCCATGGGTTAACTTACACGTTGGCAGTGTCCGTAGTGCAAGCTGCCCCTGAAACGTTATATACAAACATGGCACACTACATACGAAGACGCGAGTGTACAAGTGAAGCTACTACATTTTCGTGATTGTAGGACCGCTAGCGCTACTCTACAACATTCAACTGGACGACTCTCGTACTGCGATTACGCGAGAAACGATCCGATTCTCAATTGCAGATCTTTCCTCTGTCCTATACGGCAGCCCATGGGTAAGTAGTTCGCTTACACACAATTCGCTCGAACAGGGAGAGAACTACGCCTACTTTGTCTGTGACAGTACTGGTAGGCAACTCGACGCATTCAACGAGACTGGCAAGAACACCCCATATCGATAGTTCAAATGTTTCTTTAGCACAGAACAGAATGCCACATATATGTTTGTGAATGTAATTGCCCGACTGCGTATAATTACTCTTCCTCTGTGAGCTGTATATTTACTCTTCCTCTGTGAGCTACCTGAAAAGTAGGAACAGGTATGATGTGCTGAAGTTACCAGCCGTAGCGTTCACGAATGCACATATTTCATTATTACCCGTGGTCAGGGGCGTAGCGAGAAATTGTTTTTTTTTGGGGGGGGGAGTACAACAATCCTATGAGTATGTTCACCTTCTCCCCTAGTTATTGTATTATATAAAGTCATGTAAACAATGACAGGTAACGAAAGAGCGGTGGGCTGATCGGCATTGCGAACACCACAAGTGCTGCAGTAACGGCTGGGCTTCTTTCGAAGTGAGGAATACCGAACGCAAAGTTTCTTGTGCAGAAATTAAGACTCCGGGACGTAAAGATGTTTACCTCGAAAGACGTCGCGACTCAAAAGAGAACAAGGTTGAAGCACGCTTGAAGTGACTGAAAGTGCCGATGAACCGGAGACACAAAAGTCGACCTTATGTGAAGGATGACGTACGGTAACTAATCGGTACATTATACCGGAAAGCACAGTGCTGCTGCGTGTTGGAGGAAGGAACACATATACGCCACAGCATTTTGTGAAACTGAAGTATGCGAGCAACTACCGAAACAGTGTGTTGAAACGAATTGGCCTTAAGGAGACGCTGTGATTCAAATCGAATAAGTGTCAGCAAGAAGGAAGAACAGTAGCAGGACGAAATCACGAACAATTATCCAAAAATGCTATGCAACCCGATTGTCGCAATCAGCTTATAGGTCAGGGACGATTTTTACCGCTCCTTTCAAAAGAAGGATTCCATAACCAATCAATATCATCATTGCGTTTTCGAAAGCTTATCCTCAGTCTGACTACACCCACGGCAGACACGAGTGTATGTGCTAACTGCGGCTGCGTTATCACCGCAGACGTAATGCCGCTTGCATCATAAGATACCTTCCATATGGAGGCCCCCTTATCCTATCTCACACCGTTAACGACCATTAGCTGCCGTCTATTTCCACCGCACGTATTGATTTCGAAAATGCTCTCATTTAAAAGAAAACTACACTCACAATTACTATGTACAGAAACATAATCATTATCATCACAATCGGTGTTTTGTGTTCTCAGAAGCATTTGTTGTTTGACGCCTTCAAACCTTATGTCCGCTGTTCGTCATGGAAATCGCGTTTTTGTTCTGTATATTGTGTGCCATTTATTAACCACACATATTACTTCATATGAATGTCTGCTCTTTGGTTTCACATACACATGTGACTTGCATGTAGTAACTCTAATTTATGCTTAGTTCCTTCTTTAGTGTTCATTTTACACTGAGCATTCTGTCATTTTGAGTTTAGAGAGGGCAGGTGCTTCGTCAGGCTTCTTGCCGGTCCCCTATGCAAATTGTGCTTTTTTTTGCCGTTCTGCTTTATACCTGAAGTAAACTTGAACTTCACTCCCACGTACTCTGCTCTCTTCCTTACCGTTACGCCTATGGCTCCCTGAGTCGTCGTCAATTTGAGTTTCCGCCTCTTCGTAAGTCTACAACCTTCTGCCTAGATGGTAAATACCGGTAAAATGGAGCTTTCATGTACTGCTATTCGTGATCTCAGAATAGCTGCCAGATGCACTTTCCTTCTACTCTAGTTATGTTGCTCTCATGGTTCCAATCTCCGTTAACTTTCTGCTCCAAGTAGATGTATTCCTTGGATATATTGTTACCCACTCTTTTTTCACAATACTGTAGAGTTTTTAGCATAACTGCTTCTAGACCACCATTTGTTCTGACTAGCCATTTCAGAGACCACGTTTAGAAGTCAGTCCCCTGTATTCTCTGTCCGCAGGTGTCACCGCTATCACTTCAACACCGTCTCATTCACATGCAACCGAACGGCTAGAATACATAATCGTTCATGAATACAAGTTAGTGCTCGTATGCTTGCAGGTCATTAGTGTTGTTTCAATGTCAATTTGCCGATTAGCGTTTCGACCATGACCACAGGTCTAAGGATTGTAACATAACTTTCTACCACGAGACACGTTGTACAGACATGGACTGCAAGCTCAGCTCCAGCGTGAGAACTCCCATATTGTCACGTTATTCGATCTATTCGCCTGTTGTATATGGGAGCCGGAGAGCGTCTCGACGTTATCGTTATGCTACTACGGTACTTTCCACATACAATGGTAATTTTTACAGTGCGACTTTCAACACGCAAGTATCCGCTAAGCAGGATCATAGTTCGAATTGTTTGTAAGTCTCCAGGTTTCTGCTCCGTAGGTCAATACCGGTAAGATGCAGCTGTTATATACCTTCCTCTTGAGGGATAGTGGTGGACTACCATTCATGATTTGATAATGCTTGCCGAATGAGCCCCAGCCCATCATTATTCTTCTATAGTTATTTAACTCTCATGGTTCAGCTCCGCGGTTACTAGCTGTCCTAAGTAGACGTACTCCTTTACAACTTCCAGTGTTTCGCCACCTCTCGCAAAGCGCTGTTCTCTGCCAAGATTGTTCCACATTAGTTTGGTGCATATTAATTTTCAGACGCCCTCTTCTACTTTCCGTATCCAGTTCAGTAATCATGAGCTCTAATTCGTCTCCCGCGCTACTCATCAGTGCGATCTCATCAGCGAATCGCAGGTTACTGAGCCACTCTCCATTAACTCTTATCTCCAATTCTTCCCAATCTAGTGCCCTGTGAACACGTTGTGAATAGCATTGGAGGGATCGTGTTTCTCTGCCGTATGGCCTTCTTTATTGGGATTCCGCTTATATATACGCACGCAAAATTGAAAAAAGGAGCATTCGAGGAGGCATTAGAACACCTTGGCTATCCGGAGCATGAATCTCTAGTGGGTAACCGAGAACATGCGCATAGAAGCAAATACTGAAGAAATATTCGCGCACTACAGGAAGCAACTACCCACCTGCTCAAAAAAAAAAAAAGCAGTGACTTGGAGAAGGCTCCAGTCAGGCACCTATCCGCATGGTACACCACGCAATGTGCCCCGGAAGCTTCAGCAGGAACTACACATACTGCCTGGGAATTGCGAATAACGTGTTCCAACTAGGAATAGCCTATTGCACAAGGTATTCGAATGCAGAAAACAATCTATGTATCTCGACCATGGGCGAGAATGTACAACAGAATCTGGACGACCAGTGGGAGGCGTTGCTGACGTGACTAAAGCCTTGGGAGAACCTTTAGCTCGTTAACAGGGCTTGGAATTCTTCTGCTAGCCGTGGTTACCTGGAATAAGGAAGTCACACACCTCTCGGTGAAGGGAACGCACGCCTGCTCCAGCCGAAGCGTAATTTTCTCTCTTGTACAATCATACGGACCCTCCGGTGACGTGCAAGACAGAAATTAAATTCCCTTACTCTCGTTCGTCTGCTAACCCGTATGAATATGAACGAAACAAGCTATTCTCGATACTGGAAGTTCGAACACGCACCTGCCGGATATTGCATAGGGAGGCATTGAACTAGCTTGCTGGTAAGTACGCACGTTCGTTGGAAACAATAAATGTTTGACAGAGACACTATAAAATGCACTTCCAGCTCTTTCCAGCGCCTACCTGTTCGTGAGACACAAATATATTCGTATTTCAAAGGAATTCGAACGCCGCGCGGTAAAGAAAAGAACGCTGGCTCTGCCACACCGTATTACTTCCACCGGTGAGATTCTGCAAAAGCGAAACGTATCCCAAAGATGAACGCCATCTACCCGTTCCGCAAGAAGGATAGAACACCCCTCCATCCTTATCTGCGCCGGCATGGCTGCCATCTATGTTCCGGCTCGCGAAGCTAGCGTCGACGTTCAGCGCCCATGTAGCTGCCGCGAACCAAGGTTATCGTGCCACTACGCTGATTTTGTGCCTAGTGTCGAGCACGCATTCTGCGGGCTATGGCAGCGCTGGGCCGGTGCTGGAGTGTGAAGGCCAAGATCAGACGCTTCTGAATTTTAGGGGCGAAGCACCTTAAGGCTGAGGCTTGTCAGTCCATTCGTTTTTGCGTCCGTGTTCGTGCTTGCACACGACCGTGTAAAATCGAAACATCAGGTTTAACAGTAGACTGGTATCAATCATAATTGCGACGGAACAATATGAAACACCTGCATGCACAAATCCTTTATACTAGTCGGCGACTTCAACGTACACATTGTAGACCTTAAAACCGTGCTTTGTCATCGACTCTCACGGTCCGCTCTCACGGTATATCGAAAACCGTTGCTATAGTCGCAACATATATGTGTGTATGCGGTTAAAGAAAGGTTTACAATAGACACACATCAATAAGAACTGTGACAGAATAACGTAAAACACCTACGAGCACAAACATTTTATACCAGTCGTCCCCTATAGACCTCGCTTTGTCGTCGACTCGTTATGTCACTCAATTTCGATTATATGGGAGACGCCAATGCGGCTCACTCGTGGGCAGACGCGCTCACGTTGCGCTCCGCAGTTGCGATGTTTTTCGGGCGGTTCAGTTCCTGCTTCCTCCGAAAAGCGAACTTCATTCAATCCGTGAAGCCCAGCGGCATTCAACGACACCAAGTTCTTGGGCGTGGGTTCGATTTCAGCGCATTTACGACTGAGAAGATACCTCCGACGAGTGACACCCGAGGCAGAGCCGGCTGCAGCGGCGATGCCGGCGAACGCTAATGGCAAGTCAACGACGCCGACGCAGATGGTGTCTTGTGCATCTGCCAACGAAAACAACTTGGCGCGTCCCTCAACGAGCCGTGAACAGCCCACAGAAGAGCGTATGGATTATTCCGACACTCAAACGCGTCCATCAACGACCCCGACGGGCAATGTGGGAGCCGGACCCATACAACCACTCACGTCAGCGGGGTCAACGACTAGGGCTGTATTATGGCGCTCACTCTGCGCAAAGAAAAGCAATAGGCGAGGGAACGCCGCCAAGCGCCGAGGAACGGTCTTCCGAAGTCAAACGCAGAGGCCAAATTTTCACCGCAGGTCCAGAAAATTTCGAAAACTGCCGCCGCTGCCGCGCGACGACTTCAAGGTGATTATACAACCACACCAATGCCTACCGATGATGGTCCTGTCGAGCCCCACGCTGGCCGACGCGCCCATCAAGGCATGCTAACGGAAAGTCTCAGGTCATCAGTTCTTGCTACGAATCAAGCCTGGCTCGAACATCGTAAAAGTATCTACCCCCGACCAAGAAGTGGCAGAGCATGTGCGCAAACTGACATTCATTGTGATAAATGGCAGGCAACAGGCGGTAAATGCGCACGTTGCAACAGGTGATGGAGCAGTCCACGTGGTCATTCACGGGCTGCCCCCGCACACGCCTTCAGAAACCTTCAAGAGAAACCTTCGCGTCTGCACGCAAAACGTCGAAATCATTCAAGCCAGAATGCTTGGAGACTCTAAAAGTGCGGTCACTACCTTCTACGGAACATTTGTTCCACGATACGTGTATTATCAAGGTGGTGAACTCGCTGGTTACACGTATCGAAACACGATACAAATATGCAAGATCTGCCAGCAAGTCGGACACCGGACCGACGTGTGTCCACAGCCTGACTTTCCAGTCTACAAAATATGCGGTACCCAAGGACCAATGGTAGGATATGAGTGTAGACCTCGGTGTGCCACATGCGGTGAAGGACATGTGACCGGGAACCACAGCTGCAGAAAATGACTGAAGCCACCTCGCCGGTACCCGTTGAATCAATCAAAGAGGAACGAGAACACAGAAGACAACGCGTCCGGACCTTACAAAAGTCATCCTATGTGGTTCGAGTCCGAGGACGATGAATTGCAATTCAGCGACAAACAGGAACTTCTGAAAGAACAAGGAAGGGAACAATCATGCATGATCCCGCTCCAGATCAAAAACGAGATTTCTGGACCTTGGAAAGAACATCGAGACTACATCCCACCCAAAATTCATCTTGTAAAATAACCCACAGTCCAAGGAACCTGCTGGCCAACCAGTACCGACTGCACAACAGCCGTTAAGTTGGGCTGCGACCGCATGGCGGAGATTAAGCGAGAGCTGCCCGCTCAGTCAGAGTTAGCCGAGCACAGATCAATCCCAAACACCCCGGAACTGCCAGCACCAACCGACATTAGCGAAGAACTTGCCGACTTAAGACAACAGATCCAACTCATGTTCGCAGAAACGACAAGTTAGTCACGCAAACAGATTAGCCGACAACCTGGATGTGTGGCAATGAAATAGTCGCACATTCAAAAATAAACATGCACTCCTAACACAATACATGGAATCTGCGCCAGTCCCGCCAGATATTATCTGCACTCAAGAAATTTGCAGTAAGATATTGAATCTAAGGGAGTACGATACACGCTGGAACCCCATGTTCCCACAAATTGCTACTTTTGCCAAGAAGGATGTTGCGATAAGTGTTAAGTACATTCCTGAGTGTGAGATACAACATCAGATGATCACGATATGGCCGCATAAAAGAAACCGAAAAAAAACACTCATAACGAATATATACAGTCCACCTAAGGATAAACGAGTAGACTTCCGCCGTCTTGTGGATTTTACGGCACATGAAGCTTTGAGGGAGGACCAAATAATATTACTAGGTGATTTCAGAGCACCACATTCGCAACGTGTAAAGGGAAGCCTCTACTGGAATGTGCGGAAGAAAGGGGCATAGAATTAAAAACTGTCCCAGGAATGCCGAAGCGCATGGGCAATAGCGTAGCAATGGACACGACACCAGACCAGCATTCACCAACGACCCGAATCGAACGACGTAGACAAACACAGCAGAAAATTCAGGCAGCGATCATTATATTGAAGCCGCTCCCCAGCCGCCCACCTATGACAATGTCACACGCATTGTTCGTCGGAAGATTGAAGCTCCCTGTCCTGCTCCCATTCAACCACCCGTTTTTACAGCACACACCACTGACCCTTCACAGCCATCGGTGGCCTTCATTCAAGCTGTGGTCAGGCAGGCGTTTGCAAACCTCGGCCTTCCTTCAGCATGTCCCCTGACTCGCCCTGTAGTACCGCCTTACTCCCCAGGCAACGCTCACCGATCTCCATCCCTACCGAACCTTTCTTCCGTGTTGGTGTAGACCTTCTCGGCCCTTTTCCTGAGTCCAACTCTGGCAACAAGTGGGGCGCCGCTGCTATAGACCATGCGACCAGGTACGCCATCACTCGAGCGCTCCCCACCAGCACTGCTACTGACGTTGCCGACTTTTTGCTCCACGACGTCATTCTACACCATGGCGCTCCTCGTCAACTGCTCACCGATCGTGGCCGCGCATTTTCGTCACGAGTAATTGACGATCTTTTACGCTCATCCTCAACGCAGCACAAGTTGACTGCTTCCTACCATCCCCAAACAAATGGCCTCACCGAGCGCCTAAATCGCACTCTCACGGACATGCTCTCCATGTATGTCTCATCTGACCACCATGACTGGGACCTGGCGCTACCTCACGTGACCTTCGCTTACAATTCATCGCGTCATGATACCGCCGGTTACTCACCTTTTTATATGCTCTATGGCCGTGATCCGACGTTACCACTGGACACCCTACTTCCGGCTACTACATGTCCGCCGAGCGAATACGCACGGGATGCTATCGCTCGTGCAGATTACGCGCGTCAGATCGCCCGCTCTAGGCTGTCGGCTTCACAAGCAACCCAGAAGACCCTCTACGACAGCAGACATGCCGACGTTCATTTCTCGCCTGGTTCCCTCGTTCTCCTGTGGTGCCCAGTTCGTCGTGTTGGCCTGTCCGAGAAGTTGTTATCCCGCTACATGGGTCCATACCGTATCGTCCGCCAGGTAACGGACGTCACCTACGAGATCGTTCCCGTCTCGGAGACTAACCCGCCTGCAAACACGCCCAGTGACGTAGTGCACGTCAGTCGGCTCAAACAATACCGCCCTCCTTCTGAAGAATATGTTTAAAGTGCACCGAGACGGCGCTTTTACCGCCGGGGGTTATGCTACGTAGCTAACCCATCAAGAGCCAGACATTCTGCATACAGAAGACGACAAAGAGCACTGGCCTGTCGGTCTGCTGTAGGTGCTGTCCTCCATCTTGACCGATGCTGTACTCATCAGTGCAAATACACTTGTAAATAGTCACACCTCGTGTCATTTTACGTAACAATATCATAGCATTAGCAATTATCTCTCCCGAAATAAGAAGGACAACGGGCTCCGCCATGTTAACGGACTGGACAGCCTTCAGGGAACCGCAAGATCGACCTCACGGGGAAGAAAACGCGAAGTCCTGGGCAGTATATATTAGGGTCATAGATGGCAAAGCAGACAAAATTAAAATATTGACACTCATAACTGAAATACCGGCAGTGGACGGACATCTTTTACACTTATTGAAGGCTCGACGCAGTCTAACGAAGCGATGGAAGAGACAATGACACAACAGAAGGCTAAAAGTATACATCGCAGAGCTCGCGCAGAAAGCCAATGAGTACGGTCAAATGTTATACCATACGAATTGGAAGCAACTGTGTGACTCGATGCAGGGTGCTCTACATATGAGGAAGACGTGGGCAATCCTTCGTTGCATTATGGACCCTACAACTAAGCGAACTACTACAAACAGAGCACTCACACTTCTAGATAGCGAATATGCGGGAACGGAGGCCCAGCTAACAGTCACGCTGAAAGCAACCTACGTTGGCGCAGCAGTGCCCCAACCACATGGTAAAACGGTTTACGAAGGGCCACCAAATCCAGTACTAGGCCAACCTATGACGGTAGCAGAAGTGTACGCAGCCGCCCAATCGTTTAAGAAAAATACAGCCCCGGGAACCGATGGCATCACGAATGCGATTATTCGCAACCTAAACGACAATACCTTCACACAGCTAACCAGATCTTTCAACAAACAGGTCTGGGTGGAGGGAGGTGCCGTCTCGCAACAGTCAAAACAGGCAGATATTATATTAATACCGAAACCTAAAAAACCAAGACACCTTCAGAACTTGCGCCCCATTTCACTCACTTCGTACATGGGCAAGCTGTGAGACCACATGTCTCAGCACAGGACGTGTTCCTCCTCCTAAAGGAGGAAGCACTAAATCCCCCGAACGGCAGTGGTGACAAAATAGTCCTAGCACTAGACATCAAGAAGGGCTTTGATACAATAGCACATAGCCTAATCCTAAAAGAACTTCAGAATATTCAGTGTGGAGAGCAAGTTTATCAATACGTGCGCTCTTTCCTGAGCAATAGAACGGCAACCATAGGCCTGGGATCAACTAGACCCCAACCATTTGGCATGCCACACAGAGGAACGCCTCAGGGTTCAATTCTTTCGCCATTACTTTTCAGGATAGGAATGAGAAAGCGATAATGCTAGAACAAGAAGAGCACCTAGGGTATGCGATTTACGCGGACGATATTGACGCGTGTATACTACATGTGGACGACGACGACGATGGGGGGCTTTAACGGACACCATCTAGTGGGGCTGTGATTAGTTGAAGACGAAGAAGACGTTCCGCCTGTTCAGCTGATTTTCATACACGCTGTTTCGTTGCCGAAAGGTCTTCTTGTCTTTTCCTCGCGTTGCATCGCGACACTGGTGGAGGTGCTGGACCGCAACCCTGCCTGATGCTGCACACCCCTACTGGGAGCCGTTCAACCAGCCCGGACGCATTGTCACCTATTACAACTCCCGTGCATCGCTTCAGTCGGAGGTTGCGAGGCCTCTCTCCGGAGCTCACCCCCTCGCCGGAACCTTCTCTCAGGTGCCGCATACCTCTACCAATGGCCAACGCCAGCCCAGGTGACGCTCTTTCCACCATTGGTGCCTGATCGCTTTAGTGGCGGTGCCCATGAATACGTTGATGACTGGCTTGAACACTATGAACGTGTTGCCAAGATCAATCAGTGGTCTGATCAGCAAAAGCTCTCCCGCGCCTATTTTTACCTTGACGACAGTGCTCGTACTTGGTATGAGAATAGAGAACCCAGTCTGTCTACATGGAGCGACTTCCGACAGCAGTTTGTTGATACCTTCGCCAACGTCGACCGACGGGACCGTGCTCAGCAGCTATTGAAGCTACGGGTTCAAAAACCCAATGAGACCGTCGCGATGTTCGCCGAGGATATGACTCGTCTCTTTCGCAGAGCTAACCCGAACATGACGGATGAAAAGAAATTGAGCTACCTCATGCGAGGTGTAAAGGAGCAGCTTTTCGCCGGGCTCCTGCGCAACCCTCCAAGTACCGTGGCTGACTTCATCAAGGAAGCTACGGCTATCGAGCGGGCACTTCATCAACGATGCAGGCACTATGATCGAATGTCCAGCAGCACCCCAATCAGTGCCGCCAGCATGACGTTTGAGAATCAGAGCGTCTTGCGGGACCTGATTAGGGAGATTGTCCGCGAGGAACTTCAGAAGTTGCGGACACCGGTCGTTGAAACACCCCAGGCATCCGTCGTCGAAGTCGTGCGCGACGAAATCCGGCAAACATTCTCGACAGCTGACCCGGATGCCGAGCAGCGTCCCATGAGCTACGCCGCCGCTGTTCGACGTCGGCCACTCGCTAAGCCATCGCCGCCGACGTACCGCCAGCCGCCAGTAGCACCTTGGTCGCCGCCGCAAGAGGAGACGTTGAGGCGACCACCAGTCTTGCCGTACCGCCAGCCGTCCACAACCGCGCCATGGGCAGCGCCGCAAGATGAGATGTTCTAAACTGTTCAGACGTCCACAGATCCGAAAAACAGACGCATGGCGCACAGTAGACCGGCGACCACTTTGTTTTAACTGCGGAGGTGCAGGCCATATTTCGCGCCATTGCTGGCATCGTGGTGATTTGTTTCGACCTCTTCGACCATGGTTTGACGGCCGACGCCCCGCAGACGAATACATACCACGCCTCGACGACGCTTCTTTTCAAGGGCCCCCTCGTTCTGTTTGACGACTGCCGTACCACTGACGCGGAAGCAATGCCTACTCACCAGGCGGGTTTGGGACGTCGATCACGCTCTCCCTCTCCCGCGCATTCGCCTTCTTCGCACCGACGCATCTTCGCGGACCTTAATGGAAGGAGGTCACCCAGCCCGCGCCGGGGAAACTGAGCGCGGCGACTTCCGGGGGTAAGGATGCAGGCCATCCCGACGACAATAAAAAGCCCCCATTCTTCCCAGTGCACGATGCCGTAAAGCCGACAAGACGTGAGATCGACGAAATTGCGACCACCGACCTTACTGTTCTCCTTGACGGACAGAAAGTGACAGCGTTAGTTGACACTGGTGCCGACTTCTCTGTTATAAGCCATGACCGTCCGCCTCAAGAAAGTGAAAACGCCGTGGACAGGCCCTCATATCAGAACGGCAGGCGGCCAGTTACTAATGCCTACCGGAAGATGCACAGCGAGAATTGACATAGGAGGTTCTTCTTTCGTCGCGTCGTTCGCCGTTCTCGCGGCATGCTGGAGAGATCTAATCATTGGCATGGATTTTTTTACGAGAATATGGTGCCGTCATCAACATCCCGGACAGTTCGATTACGTTCTGCAACAGTCCTGGCCTAGCTGATTGTCCGGAGGCGAGACATAACCATCTGCGTCTTACTGATGACGATGTGGTCCTCCCTCCTAGGTCATGCACGCTTGTTTCCGTGGCAGGTGATGCCCCGTTTGACGGCGAAGGAGTTGCAGACCAAATAAGCTCGCTCCTCTTTTCCCACGGCGTTTCTGTCGCACGAGGTATAGTCAGTGTCACTGCTGGCCGCACGGACTTGCTGCTGACCAATTTCAGTGCTGAACGCCGACACCTCCCAAAAGGCACGGCCGTCGCCTACTTTGACGATGTCGTGGATGCCCAAGGCTGTTTCTCGGTACTCGACGAAGCGCCAAAACTTGATCCAGCACCGGTTCTTGACGTTAGCACTACTTTGTCAAATGACGAGCGACAGAGACTCCTTGAGCTACTAGCGGAATTCCAAGACTGCTTTTCGTCCACATCAAGAGTTGGTCGCACGCCTCTTACCAAGCACCGGATAATCACCGAAGACACTGCGAGACCTATTCCCAGAACCCTTATCGCGTGGCTCCAAAAGAACGCGAGCGATACAACAACAAGTAGACAGAATGCTTGAAGATGACGTCATTCAACCATCAAAGAGCCCCTGGGCATCGCCTGTGGTCCTAGTCAAGAAAAAGGACGGCAGCCTCCGCTTTTGCGTGGACTACAGGAAGCTAAATCAGATGACCAAGCAAGATGTGTATCCGCTTCCCCGTATAGATGACTCTCTCGACAGACATCGACATGCTCGTTACTTTTCTTCAATGGACCTGAGCAGCGGATATTGGCAAATCGAGGTAGACCCGAGAGACCGCGAGAAGACCGCTTTCGTGACGCCAGATGGCTTATATGAGTTTAAAGTCTTGCCCTTCGGTTTGTGCTCGGCGCCTGCTACCTTTCAAAGGCTCATGGATACCGTGCTTTCTGGGTTGAAATGGAAAACCTGCTTAGTCTATCTTGACGATGTCATAGTGTTTTCCGCAACATTTGACGAGCACATGAAAGGCTTGCAGTGGTTTTACGAGCCATACGGTCCGCGGTTCTAACATTGAAACCAGAGAAGTGCCACTTTTGCTTTGAAGAACTGCAATTCCTTGGCCATGTCGTCAGTCACGAAGGCGTTCGTCCAGATCCTGAAAAAATTACAGCCGTAGTACAGTTCCCAGTGCCGTCCGATAAGAAGGCTGTCAGGTGCTTTCTGGGCCTCTGTGCCTATTATCGGCGGTTCATCGCGGACTTCGCACACATTGCGTCACCATTAACTCGTCTCACAAGAGAAGACGTTGCCTTTGAATGGAAAGAGGAGCAGGAAGCTGCTTTTAATGCTCTGCGCCAGCGTCTACAAACGCCTCCGGTGCTTGCACACTTTGACGAGGGAGCCCCTACGATGCTTCACACTGATGCCAGCAATGTAGGACTGGGAGCTGTCCTTGTGCAACGGCAGGAGGACGCTGAAAGAGTAATCGCCTATGCAAGCAGAACGCTAACACGCTCAAAGGCTAATTACTCCACGACTGAGAAGGAATGCCTCGCCGTGATATGGGCGGTTACGAAATTTCGCCCGTATTTGTATGGCCGCCCCTTCAAAGTTATTAGCGACCATCATCTCTTGTGCTGGTTGACAAACCTTAAAGATCCTACCGGGCGATTAGCGCGTTGGAGTCTGCGGCTCCAGGAGTTCGATATGACGGTCGTGCACAAGTCGGGGAAGCGACATATGGACGCTGACTGTCTGTCCCGGTCACCGATTGAGTCGGCTGTTCTACCCGATGAGGAGGAAACAGCATTCCTTGGTGTTTTCGACACGTCCGCCATTGCGCAGCAGCAACGTGACGACCCTGAGTTGCTTGGGTCTAATTAATTACTTAGACGGAAGATCTCAGAAAGCACCTAGGGTTTTCGCAAAAAATATTGTCATCGTTTTGTTTTCGAGACAGAGTACTCTACAAAAGAAACCTTTTCGTCGACCCGGATCACTTATTTGCTCGTCATCCCGGCATCACTTCGCACCGAAGTACTTCAAGCATGCCAAAACGAGGTGACTTCTGGTCACTTAGGCTACACGCGAACATTGGCCAGAGTGCGGCAAAGGTATTACTGGCCAAGACTCACCACAGCCGTGAAGCACCACGTTCGTACTTGCCTCGACTGCCAGCGACGCAAGTCACCCCCGACTAAGCCAGCTGGCCTCCTGCAATCCGTTCAGGTCCCACGAACACCGTTTGACCAAATTGGAATGAATATTTGGGTCCACTTCCAACTTCAAGTGCAGGAAACCGCTGGGTTATCGTCGCGACGACTACCTCACTCGTTATGCTGAAACAAAGGCTATTCAGAGAGGTACAGCAGCGGAGGTGGCAAGATTTTTCATCGAGAACGTTGTACTGAGGCATGGTGCACCAACTGTCGTGATCACAGACAGAGGAACCGCATTTACGGCAGCTCTTTTGGATCACGTCTTGACGCTGAGTGGAACAACACATCGTAAGACCACTGCCTACCACCCACAAACAAACGGGCTGACGGAGCGTCTGAACAAAACCATTGAAGACATGCTTTCCATGTACGTTGACCTTGAACAAAAAAATTGGGAAGAAATCCTTGCCATACACACGGTTTGCGTACAACACGGCCAGCAAGAAACGACTCGCATGACTCCGTTCAGCCTCGTTCACGGACGGGAGGTGCGGACTATGCTTGACGCGATGCTACCGCACGAATGTGACGACACTGACACCGACGCCGATGTGTTTACGCAACGCGCGGAAGAAGCTAGGCAACTTGCCCGCTTGCGGATCCGCCAGCAACAAGGCTACGACGCAGGCCGCTACAATGCTCACCGCAGAACAGTTGTTTACCAAGCCGACGACAGAGTATGGGTTGGACGCCCATACGGAAACGAGGACTATCTGAAAAGCTGTTAAGGCGATACTTCGGACCATACCGAGTATTGCGACGCCTGAGTGATGTCACCTACGAAGTCGTCCCCGACAGTCCCCATTGTACGAGGCGTACTCAGCACCGTCCTGAACTTGTGCATGTTACGCGCATTAAGCCATATGTCAGCGAGTGACTGTGCGAGACCTGCATTTCTGATTTAGCATCGGGGCGATGCTCCTTTAGGGAGAGGCAAATGACGCGTGGACGACGACGACGATGGGGGGCTTTAACGGACACCATCTAGTGGGGCTGTGATTGGTTGAAGACTAAGAGGACGTTCCGCCTGTTCAGCTGATTTTCAACACGCTGCTGCGCTGCCGAAAGGTCTTCTTGTCTTTTCCTCGCGTTGCATCGCGACAATATTACGATCTGGGCGCACAAAGGTTCATACAAAAACAAATAGGATTCCCTAGAGAGAGCTATCTCTAAAGTTGAGAAATTCACCAAAGACGCAATAATGGAATGCTCGCGGGAAAATTCCGAATTTATACGTATCCGGCCCCGTACTCGAGGAAATCAACAACGACGAAACATAGAGCTATACCTAAACGGCTGGCCTATAAAAGCAGTGAAAACACTGCGCATATTAGGTCTGTGGATCCAGCACAACGTCAAGGTAGATCACAACTTAGCCAACCTAAGGAAAACCACGACAAGCCGTCGCGCGCATGATCTACCGAGTAACGAGAAATAGGAAAGGTTTCACCGAAGAGGAAACAAACCAGGCTAGTGCAGGCTTTTGTTTTGAGTCGTGTAACTTACGGCCTTCCGTTTCAAAAACTATGAAACAGATAGACTACCAGGTAAATGCTTTAACACGCACAGCATACAAGACAGCCCTAGGACGTCGACACATACAAGTACTGAAGAACTTGAAGACCTGGGGATTCATAACAATTTTGAAGAGCTTGCAACGTCAGTTATTCTCGCGCAGCTGGAAAGACTCACTCAAAAGAGCAAGACAGAGCCTTACTACAATAACTATTGTATCCCATGAGACCGCAACATTGCGGAGAACAAACACTCGTTCTACCCCATGAATTCAAAGAAGACATAATGACATCTTCCGTTTCCAAAAACATGAGTGCAAGATATCATGCAGGCAGGCGAGAGGCCAGGGCCAGGGCATTACAAAGGCAGTTTGGTCACAACCGGGACGTGTACTACACTGACGCCTGCAGAATAGCCATAAGAACAACACACTACCGTAGCCACAAGTAAAAAAAACACGATCACAGCTACCGTACGAACCAGCTCAGTTAGCACGGCAGAATCAACAGCAATAGCATTGGCCATACGAGATGCCCAATACAGGACCCAAGAGGCCTTAGTCATCTCAGACTCGCAGTCAGCATGTCGTCAATACATAACCGGAGCTGTATCAAAAGTTACTGCGAAAATCTTAGGAACACACATGCAACAATATCACGCTATCCTTTGGTGTCCTGCACACGCGGGGCTAGAGGGCAGCCAGAGGGCAGACGGTATAGCTCGCGGAATAGTATAGTATCCGAGCACCGATCGAAACTCTCGAAAAACCTCCAGTCACCCCGCGCGACATCCTGGAGGAATAAAGGAAAGAGAAAGGCAAAAATTCAGCCCAAAACATGATATCGGGCAGGCTAGGGACTGGCGCCGGTTACAAACTAACACGTACCCCCAATCCGTTAATTCTCACAAAATCCACCCAATGCAGTGCCCGCAAAACCTGTCCTTGGTGCTGGGAGCGGCCATCTCTCAGCCACATAACGTGGACGTGTAGACTCAGGCCACCCGAAATCAATTCGGCCTTATTAGGGAGAAACCCATTCGAGAGGCAGTGGGAGGTTTGGCTTGCGAGCAATGATCGGGAGAGCCAAGTAGCTCTACCTGATCAGGCCCAGCGAGCCGCAAAGGCCAGTGGGGCCTTGGACTAGGGTGACCCCACCCACCTTCGCCATAATTCCCTTCTGCTCAATAAAGTTTGTACTATTACTACATTATATGAGCCAACGCTCGGGTAAGGTACACTTACTCACTCACACAATATCTAGAGTTTCGCCCACTCGTCATGATTCACTTCGTAGAGATATGCAGATTTTTTTGTGTAAGGTCTACTCTTTCGTAGCAATACTTTTCGAAGACTAGTTGGTTTATACGAAAGTCTAGGCTTACTGAGCACGCAGAAAGAAGTAAGACAGGATTCAATTCAATTCAATTTTATTTTCCAGTATATACATGCTGGATGGTTGCGTTGGGTTAAAAGCTACATAAGTAGCTTGACGGGACTCAACGACCAGACTATACAGGGCAGTAACAACAAGCAGTCCGGTGCAATGGCGAGCAAATCAACAAGCAAAACAGAATATCATATCGTACAAAATGAATACATATACAGCGGTTTACATGTATTTCCAGCACGAGAACAGCAGGAAAAAAAGGGAAAATATATACATGTGCATAAAAGAAAATACTGAGGAAAAGAAAAAAAAATGCTACATGCAATAAATACTGCTATAGCATGAGTAATGAACAGAAATAAGAATATCCAGTCTCCCTCTTTTATCCTTGCGCAGCCTCCCAGGAACCAGCGGGTGGTGCCATGGCCTCCTTTTGTAATATTTTTGCTCCCCGTACAACGCGTTTCAGCCATACAGTTTCCTACAATATTTACTAGAGGGAACTCTCGCAGTCAACATGGGAATGATGCATAGTAACGGACTTTCCCAATCTTCGTACTTACGGCTTCGAACGCACTTGAGGCTTTGTTTGTTGCTGTTTGTTTCGGATAAAAGGATTAAGCGTTGTGAATTTCGAGACCCGATTTGAATTGGCGAGCCTAAACTGTCGAGGTGGCGAAGTGGAACTTCGGAACGTTTGTTGAATTTCGACTTGCGTCAGAGCGGCTGCAGTCCACACGGAGCCGAATGAACGAAGCTTAGATGAATCCGTGTACCACCCATCATTCCCATGCTGGCTGAATCGCCGTGCGTTGCAGCTTCCATAGGCACCAGCGCCAGAGTTCCCCTCTAGTGTATTATTAGGAAGATATATAGTTGCAACAGGGGCGGCATCCACGACAGACTTTCACTGGCAGAGCGCATTCACCCATGGTTGGAAGCTTGCTCAGAAGAGTCATTGCAGATGCTCAGAAAACGACGAGTCAAGAACACCACTGTGCGTGAACATTGCGCGAACGTTTGTAAATCAGCTTTCAACCAAGGGTGGTCTTACAAGCTGGCAAAATCCTTCCCCTGACAAATTATTTCCCCACCATGCGAGAACTTTCGTGCAAGCCGCGGCATGAACAAATTGGTTGCCTCTTCAACTCCCCCCCCCAAACACACACACTTTTAATAACGCGTACAACACAATTCTACAAGAAATTAGAGAGTTATAGCTTAGCGTTAGCGTGATAGCGGGGGTTAAGTGGATAGCGTTACCATGCTGCAAAGGTTTCTTTGTGGACAGCGCCGTTTTAATATGGTGGGATGGATAGATGCTATGAGCGTCCCCTTTATAACGGGGCTGGTGACAAGTGTGCACCAGGCTCGACAAAAATGTTCCTTTTTCTTTTGTTTAAATGTTGGCCTAATGTCTCTACTTCGATAAATCTATCTTACTACAGGAAAAGAAACGTAAATTCTCAGCCCTGTTATCTGCTATTTACAGCAGACTGTTTTATTTTTTCCCAATATTTATTTTTGTCCTTCCTCTCTAATTTTTGGCCACCAATAGTCGAACCGTCTCATACTTATTTTCAATTGCGGGGTGTGTTCAGCTTTCCATTGCTTCTTCCTAAAACCCAAGGCTTCCTGTAGGCTCGTGCCCAAACGTACACCTGGGTGGATATCCCCACATTCAATCAGAACATGCTGTGCCGTTTCCTTATCTTCAACGCAGCATGTGCATTGTTCTTCTTCTTTACGGAATCTCGCTTCAGAACTACGCGTTCTAAGACAACCCAATCTCGCTTCAAACAGTAAAGCGCTTCCCCTTGAATTATCGTAAATGCCTCTCTCCTGATTTCATTTTTGCCCTTCGGTAGTTACTGAAAGCCGTATTTTGTCCATAGCTGCCATCCAGTAAATCCTCTCCGCCGCTCTGACTTTTCGCTTAACGCTCTTGGTTAACATATCGCTTACACTACCAGCCGTGTATTACTAGTGAGCTTCCTAGTTCTTTCCTCCACTGTGTGTCCATGCTCTTCCTACACAAATATTGGAACGGCTTCTCTGGCCATATACTCTCCTTCATATTTCTTTGAGTTTTCTCGAACCTTATTTTGCTCTGAGCTTCCTTCGCCTGAAACCTGCCCATCCCTATTGCCCTTTACAGCCTCATTTGTCGTTTTCCCGTGAGCACCCAACGCGAGGCGTCCCACAGTCCTTTGATTTACATCCATTCCCGATTGCACCTCTACCCTCATGGACACCACTGAATTCCCAAAAGTAAGCCCCGGAACCATTACACCTTTCCACAGGCCTTTAAGCACCTCGTACCTATTGTATCCCACAACGCTCTGCGATTCATCATTCAAGCATTTCTCTTTGCTTTTGCTACCGAGGCTTTTTCTTGTACCTCTATGTATCTATCACTCTCATTTACCCATAATCGAAGGTACTTGTATTCGCTTACCCTCGGTATTTCTTGGCCTTGTATTGACACCATCTGATCACAGGGATCATTGAATACCATCAATCCACACTTCGTTACCAGAAATCCTAGTCCAAGAGCTTCACCCTCCCTTCCTCGTATATCCGCCAGCCGATGTATATCATCTCGACTGTCCGCAAAAAAGACGACATGGTCCGCATAAAATAAACCTGGAAGCTTCTCCTCAATCATCACTCCTTCTGGGAATCAATTTCATGTGAAAAAGCAAAGAGTAGCACAATATATCGGACTTCCGTTCTTTGAGCCAAGAGTTACAAGGTGGATCGACCTCCTTGCTTAAGTTAAGTACTCATGCCCATGTAGTGGCATCAACGTAAAGTACACTGGCATGTAAAGGCTAGCCCATGGTTCGACGTAACGTCGGGACTCACTTTAAAGCAGACAAGAAGTGCACGCTACGCTGCATCGTCACGAAGCGCACGCTACGGTGCGATGATGTGCTTATCATATCTAGCGGTCATAGGCGTCTTCGCGCAACCCTTGTCTATATAGATTCCGGAGTCATAGTCTGCATATGTGATGTTTATCACATTGATATAACACCGGATAACGAACGCTGCAATCAATTTAACACTGCGTGTTTCTGGAGTCAACGTTTCGACAAGTGATCTTGTTGTCTTCAATGCAACAGTTGGAACTTTGAAGAAGCCAAGATCTCTCACGCATTTTTCACTTCTTCAAGCTCGAAATTCACCAGAACTTCTGCCCTTTTTCTCCCCATCCACAATGGGCGCTTCTATGATATGATGCTTGTATAGGATCTTTTTCCAATGCAAGTTGGAGGCACTGGCATGACTCAGAGGTAGAATACTTCATTGTCATGCCGAAGGCCTGGGGTGGTTTCCGGTTGGAGCCGTGACTTTTATTGTTTGCTTCCATCGCGATATTCTCCCGCCGGCACCTTCTTTTCTTTGGCCCAAATTGCTTCACGGTGTCCCGTTGAGATTTCCGAAGTCCCTGTTGATGTAGACTGTCGATATAGGCTTTAGCGGAGATGATTTCAAAAGCTCTGCTTCTAACTGTCCCATATAAATGTTGCCGTACGTTTGTGCAATAGGGTGTTCCACATAAGTGCCAAAAATTTGTAGGTAAAGCCTCAGGCTACCACATTCAGACTCCTGCAAACACGTTCGCATCCCACTCCTCGGTCCCTAATAGAAAGACCCCAACCTATACAGTCATGCCCCAATGCGGCCATGACTCATGTTCTTTCGACCACACGCTCTGGCTGTGCCCAACCCTTAATGCCTCTTCACCCTTCACGAAGGAGTAATGGGAGGACTCCCTGAGAGCAGCGATCTAACCAACCCAACTCCAGGCCGTCCAGAGGGCCCACGACAGCGCGACAGAACTTAGACTTCCAGTCCCATCGTGGGCGGAGCGACCAAATTGATCTGGGGGCCTTCGGCTCCCCAGATTCGAGTTCCTCAGGACTCCAATAAAGTTCTTTCATGTCATGTCATGTAAGGTCGAATGAATTAAAGAAAAGCTAGGTTTTAAGGGCAAATTCTAGTACGACGATGTACACTCAAATTATGTGGTTTGCTTTCCATGAGTGACTTCGAAACCCCTTAAATCCTTCGCCAATAGTATTCGTATACAAGGAGCACATATTTAGAATTACCAGAATAACTTGATGCGGGAGTGCTCAGCACTCTCATCCATACATAGTAACGAAACCCAGTGGGTATCGTTAATTAAATCTAGGATTCTAAATAAGGCTGGTTTATTCCTATGAAAGATGGAATAGTGGATGGCAGTATTAGATAAACAATGATTTCGAATTTTGCTAGCGGCTCAGTAGACGTATTTGTATGAAATACTACAAGTCTGCCTGGGATTTGCGGCGGTAAGTCACTCATCAATGGAAAACTTATGAGTCTTCGGAAGAAGGTGAAGCAACATGCTTGTTTACTGTTAGGCATCAAGAAGTCGTACTCAGAATGTATGATTACTTCCCTGACTAGAAAATTTGTTATCATTCGTTGTAGACATTTGAAGCAGTCACTAATTTCCGTTGGATACAAAATGTGAGAGGTGTGCTCAAGATGTGCATATTTAGCTGCTGTTCACGTTCAATGGAATACGAACTGCAATGGCGCGTTTTGCGATTATGCTGGACACCACCAGGTTCACTACTCTCCCGGGGAATGCACCCACGCCTCACCTTTTGCCACAAAACAAAGCCCATAGATGGGCTTTTTCAGGCGAGAGCCTCATTTTAAGGCGAAAGCCCTTATATTGCCTCATCCCACGCGAAAATCGACCGTTGGCGCCTGTGTCGTGCGGCGTCTGGCATAGCACGAGCGATGCAAAAACAAAATATCACGGGATGACGTCACAATTTGTGATGTCATCATGAAGTCACAGATCCCAAAAAAAGTGGACGTACTCATGACATCACAAATTGTGACGTCACGTGACGTACCGTCACAGCATATCGCGATCAGATGACATCGTAGCTTGGCCAAAGGTTGGACGACACGGAGGCAGTGCAAAACCAGGTAGGTGACTCCTGATCCTAGATAAGGTAAAAAAAAACACGCTAGTTGCACAAAGCTTTCGGGCCAGATTGAATACTTCGACTCAGGAGAAAAAGAGATGGCTTCGCCTTCGAGTCGTCGAAGGTGAATGCACAGAGACCCTGTGAGCTTTTAAATGCGAAGCATTTCTTAGCGACGTCTGCGACTTTGAGCGTATCTATCTATCTATCTATCTATCTATCTATCTATCTATCTATCTATCTATCTATCTATCTATCTATCTAGCTATCTATCTATCTATCTATCTATCTATCTATCTATCTATCTCATCTATCTATCTATCTAGCCTATCCATCTATATCTATCCATCTATCCATCATCTATCCATCTCTATCCATCTATCCATCTATCTATCCATCTATCATCTGTCCATCTATCCATCTATCTACTACCTACTCTATTATCTATCTATCTATCTATCTATCTATCTATCTATCTATCTATCTATCTACTATCTATCTATCTATCTATCTATCTATCTATCTATATTATCTATCTATCTACTATCTATCTATCTATCTATCTATCTAATCTATCTATCTATCTATCTATCTATCTATCTATCTATCTATCTATCTATCATCTATCTATCTATCTACTATCTATCTATCTATCTATCTATCTATCTATCTAGCTATCTATCTATCTATCTATCTAGCCGCCTACCGACTTGTGCTCTCCTGATCGCTTGGTTAATCGAATGTGCACCAAAAATGGTATGGCGTAACACGACTGTATGAATGAATATCAATGACAAGTCATAACTTGAAAATCATGACGCGCATGTGAAAGCATGAAAAGCATGACTTACGTGCCACGCTCATGGGCGCTGGCGGCCTTTTCGCTAGCTTGATCTACCCCGGAACTTATATTGCGCGACGTGACTGTGTGAGGAACATAAAAGCACGAGTTAACATGAAAATCATGGCACGCATGTCATGTACAGCATGACTTACGTGCCACGCTCATGGGGCGCTGGCGGCCCTTCGTTAGCTTGATCTACTCCGAAGTTGATATTGCGCGACGTTACTGTGTGACGAACATAAATAATAGGAGTTAACATGAACAACATGACACGCGTTTTCCTCAATGACATACGAGACGATGCAGCTCTTTGCTGGCTGCTTCGAATTACATCGATTCCCACAATGCGTGGGATCGCCGGCTTTTTTTATTATTTCGTCTGTTCGGTGTTTGGTTTCATTACGAGAAAGACCATCCGCTGTAACACTTAGCGGTGGGTAGTCGTTAATTTCCGGTGTATACGTAATGTGGGAGTAGAGGTAAGGACGCGCTATACGTAAAAAGTGTTAGCTGCATTACTTGAAATCCGAGGGGGGGGGGGGGGGGGCGAGGTACTGGTTCACGCGAAAACTAAGCAGAATGCAAGCTAACAAAGTCGGCAGTGCTGAGCGAAAATTTAGACGAATCGGAATGGCGCCATGCTCGCAAAGTTAAAATTTCCTAGCAAAGACACAAGGCAAGAAGGAAAACGAGGGGTAACTTCCTTCACAATGCCATGCGGTTTCTCAGCACTCACGGCTGGTTGCCTATACGGTGCACCTAGAATCAGTATGTAGTTACCCAGGATTAGTGTATATTTAGCTAAAGCGGAAGCTTGAACGAAGTGGGTTCATCCTTAAAGAAAGAAAAACAACGCGAAAAAACGGAACACGGGGAAGACGAGGGGCATCTGTTATCGTTGCCTCCCGCGTGTTCCGTCATTTTGCTCTGTTTGTTTTTGTGGTTAATACCAGCCATATTACCTCTATTATGGCCTTGACTTGCACAGGTGAGGGCGGGATGACGTCGTACAGGTGAAGGCGGTATGCCCTTCCATATCGCAAACAGTATGCCTGCTTCTCTACGCTATTGAGTAAATCAACGCGCTTGGAGAAAATATGCCAGACTGAAGCTCATACACTGTCAACTGTGTTTGCGCTAACACACCCGCATGAATTTTCGCACCGCATGGATTTATTATTGTGTGTGAGTGACCGTTAATTTTATTTAATTTTACTAAGCGCATTTGTGGCATGAGAAAATCTAACAGGTATTTCAGATGATTCCGCTTTGGAAGGTAATTACCTATCCTTGTCCTTTCCTGAGTGCGACTTTCAACCGTTGTCATACCTTCGCCTACAAAGTTCAGTACTTTTTACAATTTGTACTATTTTCTCACAGGAGAGGCAAATATAGTATGTTGGAGGAACACTTCATATAACGCTTTTTTAAGCTATCATGCTTAAAGGGAAGCTGAAGCACTTTAAAAATCACAACCATCTCCCGCTAAAGGGGACCATGAGGCGATTGCGAAGCAGCGTTTCGGCATGTAGAGCCCGCGTTTCAGAGGGGAAGTGGAAAGGGGATTGGAGAGGGGAAGGGAGAGGGGAAGTGGAGAGGTGAGGGAAAATGGGAAAGGGGAGAGGAAATGTGAAGTGGGGATGGAGAGGAGGGGTGAGGAGAGGGCTTGCGCATGCGGAGTAAGGGTGGTCAGCCGCACACCACCACCACCGTCGGATTGAACTCCGCTATAAGATGCTTCACATCTACAAGATTAATTTGGAGCGTGTAAGGTCAGTTTGATCCCTGCTGAATCTAAGAGACGTGAGTGTTCTCAAAAGGGAACGCAAATAGCAGTTTTTGGCAAAACACAGTAGCTGTGCCCGCAGGGCGTCCTTGAGATGCTGAGCGAACGCGGTAGCGTTGTGCTCGGTATGCCGCGTTATCTGCAACAGCAGCACTGCTGAAGCGTGGCCTCCTCGATCAGCACCGGCAGCGGCACGTCACGAGTTAGTCACCGAGGCCACGGTTGAAGATACGAGAGATGCTTGTTCACGTAACGCTCGGCTGTTAGTTGTTATTCCTGATATCGTAATCCAGCTGCAAAGCTTTCAGCATAGCTATAGTTACTTGAGCGTTCGCCACATAAACAGAGTTCTCGCAGTTCGGATCAGTGAACGACGGGAACCTTCCGTTGGAGTGCAGCACGGCTACGCCAGAGGAATGGAAGATGACGTCAAGGTTCCCACGCCCACACTTCCTGCGCGCTCGCGTGGGCGGAGCAAGAGAAACTTTTAGTTCGCGTATTCTAAAGCTCCTGCTCCAACAACTGCAGAAAAAGTTGCGACATCGTTGACAATAATGTCGGTCCTTGCTAACCACCAAGTTTTATGGATTCTAAAACCCTTCAGATTCCCTCTAACGTCTGTAACATCCCACCCTTTCTGGTAAAGATACCATGCCCCTTATAGGGACCCTGCAACACTTTTACAAGTAATTTTCGAATGAGTTCATTAAAGGAGTGTGTTGCCTCACGAATCGACCGCCACAAAAATTTTCGGAATCAGTCAAGTACGACCGCAGTTGCAGGAATTGCCGCACGCTTAACCCTTTCAGCCGCCACCTATGAAAAGCTGTTTGTAAATGCGTCATAATCACACAACAATATTTCGAGGCACCCCACATTCTATTATACCAAAAAAAGTGTCATATTACGTTGATTATGAGTGTCATAGTAATTAATCCCAATCAAATTCAAATTAAATATCTACTTATCCCGAAGTCATCATGCTCTTTTTTTGCATAAATATAATGAAATCTCAGGCTAGAGATGCAATGCGAACTCGTTTTCGGTTATGTCGATTTTGAGCAAACAAAATTCAAACATTCGTCGGGGCTCGCGGGAAGCGGGACGTCGAACTACTCGTTGCGAAAGGTAGTGCCTTCCACCAAAGTGACTATATTAACAGTACACTGCAAAATGAAGTCAAATGAAGACACATTTATTAAGCAGGAGGTTTCATTCACGAAACGGTCAATGTATCCTACGCTTTGTTTTGCTATTCGGGACAACTAGCAAAAACAAGTGGTGTGCACAGCGTGTACAAAGCGTCTCAAATGGCTAAACGCTTTTTCTTTCATTTCGCACCAGCGAGCGCGCTGAAAGTTACGCAGAGGGGGAAGGTAAAGGGTATAGTGCAATAGCGCAAAAACACAGGGACGTAGGCAAGAGAGACAATACAATATGCATGCGATACACTATGCACTATGCATTCGTACCAACTAGCTCGCTTTCCGTACTAAGTAAAAGGGGCCGTAAAGCTAGGTTTATTAGCGCGCATCATGAACTTGAGCACTTTCTCTTTTTTTTTCTTTTTCGAATGCGCGGCATACTTTCAGTGTGATCGCGAACGCGCACGTGACGGCATCCCGAAGCCACCTTGACTTTGCAGCTCAGGATGCTCAAATCAGGCAATGATCGTGGACTTTGGGTTTATGGCATTATTCTTCTAGAGAAGAGGGAGCGGTTTCTAGCTGACTTCCAGGCCGCGTGCTGCACTGCAATGTTTAGCTCGCGTGTTCTCAGGAGCCTCGAATAGCGATCGGCAGCGTTTAGTGACCATACACACAAAGTGTTGCAGGGTCCGCTTATGTGCATCAGAATATTCTCTACTATTAAAATTAAGTATTACAAACAAAAGTTCACAGTAAATATTAGCAACGATCATAAATTCGGCAAAGCGAATAGTGCTTTTAATGCTTATATTTGCGTTAGAAACGAACAACTACGCTCTCCACGCATAATGGTCACATCGCATTAAAATAACAGTTGAGTGCGATTACCACATCTGTAGGAACATTGAGAGATAGCGGATAATTGGCGTACTGTGTCTTGGAAAACTCCTTGAAGAATAGCTCACAAAGGTTCCGTTTCGTATATAGAGCATCTACATAGGGTGATTCGCCCACCCAGCAGCGGGATCAGGCCTCCGAGCCGGAGAACCCGAATTGGGAACCGCTGACCTCGTAAAATGACGTCACCACCAACTACGGAATCTCGAAAAAAACGAGACCAGTACCGCATGCCGAGCTGAGGTGAACGAGAGGAGATCACCTGGCGCCGACTCCAAGACGCAATCATTCCCTCCCCGTATGTTTACTCACATACCCAGTCTGACCTCATTAGTCCCACTTGTTGATTATGCGAGCCCAAGGCTGCGGAAGTATGGTCTGCGCTTCCGCGTGCACAGCCTGCGAAGGGGTCTCCTCCCGGAACTCTTCGCCCTACACCTTCCTACACCTTTAGTTGAACATGTGTCAAGGACTGATCCGCGTATCATTCCTATGCTTCGATCCCTCGTCGCTGTCTTGGCAGAACAACTGAGAACATGGAACTCCGACCACCCGAAGCGGTTTGCAAATTTTGCACGCGCTGAACCCACTCCTAGCACCCCTCGAATAGAGCCATGGCAGAAAAATCAGCAATCGTTCCGCAGAAAGTCTTCACAAGCAACTACCATCTAGTGGAACGCCAGAGGACTTAGATCTTGGATCTCTGATGTTCGTCACTACGTATTTTCCAAGCATTTTCCAATCCACGTACTCTATGAATCAAACTTGCCAAATCCAATCAGGCTAACCGGTTATGGAATAATGATGTCTTCAACCTACAATGAAAGGAACAAGATCCTATTGTATACTCGTCGCGAGTTCACCTGCCTCTTTTAGCTTGTGCCACCTAACGAAGACAACCAATATATATGCCTGCCTGTGAAGACAAAAAAACTGACCTTTACATTAGTATCTGCATATTTTCTCCGTCAGCCCGATTTGTTAGAAAAAGACTGGGTAGCATACTCGCACGAAAACGTGGCCCATGGATTATTGCGGGAGACGGATTATTACGGGAGCCACCCTATATAGGGAAGCTCGACAGTTAACGCAACAAGCCAGCGACTGGCTTCGTTCGTATCCAATCACAATCGATCCTTCTTAGCGATAGAAGCCCTACATTTCTACGAGGCTCAGCATACAGCAGCTGCTTGGACTTGACGTCGCTTTTCCACATTCGTCAAGGGGCACACTTTCGTGATGGCAGGAGCGCGGCTTCACTCGAGCCGGCGATAAGGCGAGCATCAGAATATCGGGATGTATCAGCCGGATATGCCGACGCACTGTAGCCCTCTGCAGCGCATCTTCTGGTAGATCGCGCTGCATGCAGTTTCGCCCCGTTTGGCCACATGCTCGTGTTCTCCGTTTTACTTTAGGACACCTTTAGAATAGAAAATGTTTCGGGCTAGGCCTTCAGAGTATGTCTCGGACTACCACTGAACATCAACAGTGGAGACCATTGCCACTGAGAAGGATCGTCAAGCCGCCATTCAGGTAACCCTGGAGGTGCTTAGAGCGCACATTAGACACCTTGCTAGCAACCCTGCCCCCACCTAGCCTCGCTTCCGGAAGACCGTCCCGGTACCTCCTGTTGAAAGAGGATTTCGGCTTATCGATGGTGTCTCCCAAGAACTGCACGCTTCCTGAATGACTCCTGACACCACCTTGGTACCTCAATCGGTCTAAACTTCGTCTGACAGTGCCAGAGGTTCGTAAGAAAGCGGAGCTCTCGTCGGCAGCTCCCAAGCAGCTGTCTCGGCTGATGCTGCACGACGAATACGAAGTCATGTTAAACTGTACACGGATGACTGAACAGCTGTTGGAGGATATGCAGGAGCTGCTATCTTTCTAGCAAAAGGCGAAACCGATCATTTCATAACCTCACATAACGCTACGTCGACTGCTGTGGAGCTTGCGGAACTCGGCAGTCCACTAAACATGATTCAACCAGACACACCACTAAAGTGGGGAATATTTACAGACTCGAAATAAGCCCTGCAGTGTCTGTCATCTCCCTGACTTGCGCCTTGGGGAAAATGATTTCATCGAACAACTCGGGCGTTAACCTCCGGGCTATAAATAGAGCCGAAGAGGTGGCTCACAGACATGGCCTGGCAGACTACCTCCCCTTATAGTTGGCTTCATGTTCAATAAAAGTTTGTATTACCACTACCACTAATGCAGATTCATTTGCGCCTTGAGCATTATTCGTAAAACTAGCATTTTTCTAAGAATTCGTCTTGTTAACTGCTACTACTCGACCGCGAAATCGGAGAAATATGCTGCTTTTATTAAATAGATTTGCATAACGCTGAGTTTTTACTACCGCAATATTTTTCACCGCCATATCCGCGTTAGCAATAATGAAATACCAGCCAGCCACTTATCCTCATTAATTGCAAATAGGGTAAAGTTCTCTGCATTTGTGCAAAGGGCCATAAATGCAATAAAAGTCTACGATCACGCCAGGGTCAACACCGCAGATGGCTTGAGAACCAAACTCCACGCACAGCTGCAGGATTTCATACAATTATAATACTTTTTCACAATGTTTCAAGCTAAGTATAGCATCAAACTGAGAGACCGCGAAAACATGACAGATTTGTTATTTACGTTTTTGGGATGGTGATGGATTCTTAACGGGTGGTATCCCGCACCAAAAGCACACAAGAGATGCACAGGTGGAAAGACACCTGGTACGTGTTACACATGATGTGACCCGAGCTTCTCCTGAGGTTCACGTCTCTATTTACGTAGACATTTCGAATCCAGCACATTGCGAGTGTGCTTGCATCATAATAAGCGACTTGTAGAAGAATACGTATGCATTGTATTAAGTAAACCAGTGACGCCTGTTTTAACGTTGGTCGAAATAATTATAACGCCTCAATAATTTTATGGAAGATACAGTTCCTCGGTGAAACGTACCGAGCAGAACATTTACAGAACTTTGTTTTATTGACCCTCACGACCAAAGCAAAAGCATGCTGTACCTTTCCGTCAGTTGACGTAGCATCGAAGCGTGAAAATGAGCGATAGAGACTTTTGCCGTGACTCCAGTTGTAAGTATCGTGGTATCAACGAATTTTTTTACGCTGTATGGCACATACACAGTGGTGCTGCACTTCCTATGACAACACACACACCGTGCGTAAAGTTATCTGTTCGCATGAACTATTCGCACAGATTTCCAAACGAATTTTATAAGTAGAAATGTAGAAGCTCCAAGAGGAGCCATTTACGTTGTAGCCAATGGCAACGCTTATTTCTGGAAGGCGTAGCAAAGCGCTTCGCAAATCGCACGTACGCTGCATTCACACACGTGCCTCTGTTCACAGGCACAACATATCCATATTTAAGAAAATTGCTGGACTATTTGTTTATCTATTTGATTTGCATACATAGATACACAAGGACACAGAGAAAAGAGGGAGAGAGCAAGCTGGCAACTGCCACCTAGAGGGGCACAACGCCTGCCTACTCTTTTGGGGAGGAGGAGGACACAGAGGAAAGGAAGTTAGGAGGAGGGAAACAGGAAAGAAGATAGGAAAGTAGAAAAAGAATTGACGAAGACTTGGATAAAAGTAGGTAAACACACACACACACACACACACACACACACACACACACACCACACACACACAACACACACACACACACCACACACGCACGCACGCACGCACGCACGCACACAAAAACACAAAAGAAACTCTTATAAACGGTGGCCAGATCTGTTTCGTCCATAAAGGTCAGCAGAGCTCGATGGGCCTTGTCGCGTCGAGATAACACCACCTCTGGGAAAGAGGTAATCGTCCATTGTCGCACACTTAATCCGAGGAATTTTTATGCCTTAATCAGCAAAGCCCGCTGCATAACAAACGCGGGGCAGTGTAATATAGGTGCTCCAGTGTTTCACAATAGCCACAAGCTGCACACAGCGGACTGTTCACACGTCCTTGTCGGAATAAGCGTTCGCGCACCAATACTGAGCCGACTCTTAGTTTACATAACAGTGCTCTAGAACGACGAGGCAAGCCACGACCACGAACACGTGGAGGGAACGATCTGTTCGCGACACGCCGGACTGAAGGTAATAAGAAAACCCACGCGGTGCCCATTCCGACTTGAATCCATCAACAACGACGAACATATCTCAAACTACATGTTTCCGTAGACTAGTATGTGTACAGCTGCCCAGTTCTTTAGCCTGAAAGCGTGAGTGTCGACAGCCGAGTTGATGAAAGCAGTATAACAAAGCGCATTGGTGAAATGAGTGATAATACGCGCGTGCACACGATGAGCAGTCCTGTGCAACTGTCTTCGGCCAGCTGTTCCGGGAACAGGAGACCACCCCCGCTTCATTTGAGCACCGTTATCGTCATTTTTTTTCACTTCTTCTAAATGCTGCCATCAAGTTATAAAGAAAAGATCAAGCGGTCGCGCTTGATCTTTTCAGTCAGAGAAATCATCGAAGCTTTCCACATGAAGAAGGGGGGAGAGGGGTGTATTAGTCAGGCCTCAATTAATCTCCTGGAAAAGGAGATTAGCTTTTTAGATGCCACTTAAGAAGTGTGATATCTTGTTCTGCCTAACTCGCGCCTAATGTCATAAAAGTGTAAACTGATACGCATATGTTTCATCATGTGACCCTTCAATGTGTATATTTATATGTTTGTGGCGAATAAAAATTTCAGTTGATAGTCAGCGCTCGTGTCGTCGTTTCCTTATTCTTCTGTGTTCATCTGTGTGCGCTGTGTTAAGATGAAGATTTACCAACTTGCCCAAATATCCACTTTACTCAAATTTACACAATCACATGGCAAAGAAAAAATGTTCCGTCAACGGGCATCCGACCCACGACCGCTCGGTCCGCAACAACAGATGTCCGGCACGCTATCCACTGCGCCACGGTCACCTTTTTTTTTTCTTTCATGGTATTTATCACACTTAGTATTACAGTGCACAATAAGAGCACAAATAAAGCAAGCAAAAGTACAATCACATAGCGACAAGAAGCACTCAAGCGTTACTAAGTGCACATTTGATGGCTAACACAACGTGCAGTAGAACGGTGAGAGAGAGAGAGAGAGAGAGAGCTCTTTATTGAAATGCAGAGAATTTAGCCGGCGTATGTAAATTCGCTGACTTGCTACTCTGCGTGGGGAAGGGGATTGGGGACTGAAAGACACAAAGAGAGAGAGAGATATAGAAAAAAAATATAAAAGTTAAAATAGAATAAAAAGAGGGTAAAAACACAAACTGAGTTTTTTGTATCTTGGGCGGGGCCGTGTGCTGACAGTGACATTACGTGCTCTCAAGGTGTCATTAAAGTTTGTCGAGCTGACCGATGCTCTCTAAATATCTGAAGAGTAGTTGCATCGCTTGTCTCTGTTGCGTGGCGCGGGGTAAAGCGCCCAAGACACAGTCAATTGAGAAAGTTCTTTCGGTCAGCATATGCATGCAATGTTCATAGAGCGCACGCTCTTCGGCATACGCTCGGCATTCCAACAAAATATGCTCGACAGTTTCTATAGAGCCACAGTTATTACAGTACGGACTTTCGGTTTGACCGAAGCGGTGCCGTAAACTGTTTCCATAAGCACTGTTTAGTCGAAGACGATGGTACAGAGTTTCAAGGTGTCGAGGAATTCTGCATGGGAGTCTTGTTCTTAGATGTGGGTAGATCTTCACATCGTGTTATACTGGAAAGGTAGTGAGGCCGAGCACCTCACCACCTCACCAGTCCGGTCTAAAGTCCAGGTCGTCATAAATGTCCTTTAGCTGAATAGTCATGCGAATGAAGTGCATGCTTGAAGAAATGGTGGGTTCTGCGTTACGGTCCTGCATACGTGCCTTCCATACGCTATGCATACCCATGAGGAAAACATATCATATGGCACTTCATCAAGCGATGTTGGTATAAGATAACGTATGGTGTGAGAATTGACGACAAAACTTTTCTTCAGTGCTCTCTGAAGGACATCCCAGAACAGAATAGCGTCTTTGCAGCTAATAAGCAATGTTGTATTTTTTCTGGCACATCACATAGACGGCAGTTAACAGAAGAGGCAGACTCTAGAGACTTTACCAACGCGCATTTATATCTACCACTCTCCCGGTCGGTGGTGTGGTGTTGCTTTCTGGGAGCGGTAAAGTAATTCGCCATTACTGTAGCCTCCGCGATTAGCACCTGCACGGCGTTAGACGTTCGTCCCATTTGGCGCGTTTTCGATAGAAGTTCAACTTCGTCACTGCCTCATCACACCGCGAGGTGGCGATCTTTTCCTAAGCGTCGCAAAAGCGTTGGCCTCGCTCATAGCATCATGCTAGTCAAAACCAACAATCGTCTTCGACGCGCGCCTGCCTCACCTGGCTGTACCACCGCGTTCTTCGCTCACGCACTCGCCCCGAGAAAAAAAAAATTCACAGCATATCCACGTGGTGAATGATGATGAGTGGGGCGAAGCTCCGGAAAGAATCATCAGTAAACCATGAAAGTTCTGTGTAACGCCCCATCAATCATCATATGAAGAGTGACAAACACTGTGTGCATATTACAAACATCTATGTATGCCGTTGGGCAAACTCTCGAAATTAAAAAAAAACATCAAACTTTTATTTTCTTAATTAGATGATGCTTGGCTTGCGTTGTCCCTTCATTATCACGGCTTTATGGTCCGTGAAATGAAGGGACAGCGGTTCTTGTACGGGTTGCAACTGGAAATTAGAAAATACCAGGTCTATACACGTCCCTCGGATGATCGTTGGTTTCATATGATCAAAGGACGTGCACGTGAGAGCATATCTGGCTGCCATATGTTGTATTAACCACTCATTGTTCTTTTCGGTAATATCGACATTCAGGTCACCAACTAACACAAATGGTCTATTCTTGTACTTTGTCATAATTACACAATGCCGTGTAACACGCCATTGTGTCATTGTGTGTAATTGTGTGGTAGTGCACGGCGCGACAAGCCGCAGCCGTGCAGCTTGTCGAGCAGCTTCGGCTTCGCGGGCTCGAACGGCGGAATCTGCTTCGTGGCGTCGACGTGCAGCTTCGGCCTCGCGGGCTCTCACCTCAGGATTCTGTCTGCGAGCGCGCGCTGCCGCCGCCTTCCGTGCCCTCCGTTCCGCAGCCTTGTCTTCCATCTGGCGACTCCGAGCTAAAAAGAAAGCGTGCTAAGAGGGAGCCTCATGGCGCGTTGAGCAAACCCTACAGGCGGCCGCGAAGGCCGTGGCGGAGTTCGTAAGAAATAGTGGACTCTGCTGCGCGCCGGATAAATCAGAGCTCATAAGAATACGCAGTAAGTATTACAAAAGCAACGGCGACATAAACTTAGAGGTTGACGGCCATACCATAGCCGAGGTTACTCAGTCCCGCATACTCGGTTTCTGGGCCCAAAGCAATGGCAAGGCCAGTCCCACGATAAAAGCCCTGAAGACTACGCTTAAACAGATTGTCAGAATGATCCGTCGCATCACCTACCATAAAAAAGGCATGAAAGAAAAAGATACCCTCCGGCTTGTCCAGGCCTTGGTTATGAGCAGAGTGACGTATGGCCTTCCATACCACTTGCTCGACAGAAGCGAGGAGAGCCAGGTGGATGCCCTTATTAGAAGCGCTTTTAAGGTAGCGCTCGGTCTACCCATGAGCACTCCGACCCAGCGGCTCCTAGATCTCGGTATACATAACTCTTATACTGAGCTAAGCGCGGCTGTCTTCATCTCTCAGAGGAATGGCCTAAGTGAAACATCTGCAGGCAGGGCAATACTCACTAGGCTAGGGATCTCGCCCCACCCCCTGCACATTGATGAGGAGCTGGTCGACGTAGCTCAAGAGGTACGGAGTAAGATCTCGGTCGCACCGGTGCCCAAAAATATGCATCACGACTTCCACGCTGAGCGACGTAAGGCCAGAGTAAACTGGCTCCGAAAGAAGTTCGGGTCAACTTCTAACATCACGTACGTCGACGCGGCCAGTTACGATTGGCAGAGACATGTAATTACGGTCGTCGACAACAACATGACGCTGCTGACGAGTGCCTCCGTGCGCACGACCTCGGTCACAAAGGCACAGACAACGGCCATAGCCTTAGCCGTAAGGTTTCAGGAGCGGAAAGGCGAGCCGTCAATTATTCTATCGGACTCCCAGAAGGCCTGTCGGCTCTTTTTTAACCGGCCGCCTTCCCGCTATGGCGCTGAGGCTGCTAACACCCAAACTCACTCGCCACCATCGGTTGATCTGGTGCCCAGGGCACGCAGGGCTCGAGGGCAACGAAAGAGCGGACGCTCTAGCTCGCGCATTTTGTAACCGAGCGGAGAATTCCTCTATTTCGTTGACCGTACCAATTCTACCTAGGGAGATTCTCGCTCACCAGCGCTTCACGCGACAAAAATGTGGTACGCCTCACAGATCCCTCACTGGGGAGGAGACCGCTGATCTTCGAAAAATTCAGACGGACGTATTCCCGCATCTACTTGCATCTACTTAAATTGCACGCGATACATCCAACGCTTTACCCGGCCGTGTGTCCGTGGTGTGGCAGCAGACCGACTCTATACCACATCTCGTGGGGATGCGATCATAAACCAAGTGATTTATACCCCGGTCACACTGGCAAGTTTAGTGTCATTTTGAGCGAGTGCACTTACGCCCCCAGAATGGCACTTTGGCAGCGCGCTGCTACACGAGAAAAGGAAGTGCACTTTGGAAATGATTGTAATGGCGATGGGTACTGAAGTAGCACAACACGTATTTGTTATTTCAGGCAATGTTTCTTAAGTAATACTGTGTTACAGCTATAACCAGCCCTTAAATTAAGATTTACGTACAAACGCGGCGGCTGCAGCCATTGCACAACGCGCGCTGGGCATGCCCCTGGCGGTCGGGGCTGTAAACTGCCCGAGAACGAGAAAAGCAAAGCAGTTTTTTTTGTATTATAGTATGTTTTAATGCATAAGAATATTCCTGATAAAGAAAACGATAGTTCAAGAATGCTATGAACTCAGCTTCGGATAATAACTTATTTATTTTCGAGCCACTGCTATCGAGGCTAGACACTCCGTCTCGGCGAAGTGAGTTTGGCGAACGCATTCGCCGGCAAGTGCGCTTTGCAGCGAGTGTCACTAAACGTTCCCGTGTGACAGCGTGCGAATGGCACTAGCGGCGAAGTGCACTCCCTCAAAGTGCACTTAAGTTGCCCCGTGTGACAGGGGTATTAGCTAATTTTCTCGGCAGACCTCTAATACCTAGTACGGAGCAGTGGGAGGCACAACTCGCCAGCTTGGACCCGGGAGTGCAGCTAGCGCTCCTGGATCACGTCCGGCGGGCAGCTAAGGCGAGTGGAGCCCTGGACGTAGGGCCCCAGCCATAGAAGCTCCAAGATTCCCCTTTCCCCTTTCCCTTGAATAAAGTTTCACTCTCTCATGGCGCGTTACTTCTGAAATGTTGTCTTCGGGTGTCGTTGAAAACACGAGACGCAGTAAAGAAGAAAGAACGCCACACAGGCGAACACGCAAAAAACGAGAGTGTCACTCATCAACGTCGTCTTCTTCTTCTACTGTATACCAGAACGCGCGCAGTAAAGAAGAAAAAATGCACTGCAAACGGGTTTGAGCCTTTTAGGGAGTTTTGGGCTCGTTGCGCAGCGTGCATCCTAAAGGTACTACGCAAAACCCCCTTCAAAAGGAGGTCCAAAAGGAGGTTTTATTTACATCCTTTTAAGGGAGTGATTAGACGGAACTAAGGAGGTGAATTTGTGTTTTTATTCAACTCATTTTGAGGGCTTGAACGGAGCGCATCGGAAGTTTTTCTGGTTCTTTTGAGAGCTGTTAAAGCCTCCTTTTATACGAGGCCCTAGAGCGGTCGCGAAATAAAAAGAAAAGTATATTTTAGGCACTATATTACGTTTACCGGCCAATTTCCGCTACTATTCATCACTAGGACATAATAGAAAATGGATATCAGAATATTTATGCACAGCCATGACATCTGCATACAAGAACGCACGACACAGGAATCGAACTCACGACCACACGCACTTAAAGCAAGCACTATAACCATTACACCACAGCGCCACCACTTGCAAGCTTGCTTTTTTCGTGGGCTTATATATGTACCAACGTATGTACAAAGCGGCTGGTAACCCGTCGGCACAACTCCGAACTTCTGTTCTTGTACCATCGGCGTGTGTTTGCTCTTGCGGAAGGTCAATACATAATTTGTGGGGCGTCATGCAGGCCGAGCCGATCGATGTTAACACCCTCGGCAGGGTGTTAACATGGAACAGCTGTTCTTGAGAAAATATGGTTCTGTTGAATGACTTCACCACAGCAGCAGACAGGTTGGCTTGTTTGCAATTCAGAATTTCACAATCGTAACACAGAAACACGAGGACTGTAGCAAATATGCAGAAAACTGGAAAAACTATCATATGTGCACTGCCTCGTCCACCTGCACACTACGTTAAACTTTATTTATACAACAGCAACCTTCAATTATGCTACTATTGATAAAAGATCACCCAATCTACGTTAGAACACAGTGATGTCTTTCTGTCTAACTTTCTATTGCCTATCTTATACAATGTGTCATAACCTGTGAATCATCTGTTCAATGTGTTTGGTAATAAAACACAAGCAGTAACATTGAGCAGGCAGTGTTTCAGCAATTTGTTTTGAAAGCACAAATTCATTTCTTCAATTTGCATGCACAAGTAGTCATACTTCAATTCATACAAAAACCAGTGGTTGCAACATTTTATTGGAATCAAAACAGCAGCAGTTCTCGTGTCAACCTAAGGATATAGGTATATATTTCTATCGTCGTGCACAGAACCTACTCCCAAAACTGAACACGTGGAACAACATATACAGTACAGCCTAAGCACTATACATAACTCACAGCAGTAAAACAATACAAAAGTAGGGTGTAAAATCTCATCATGATGCGCACTAACGTGTGCACTTCACCGTGCCAGTATGTAAGTACAATACAAAAAAATAAGCTACCCTAGGAACTTGGTGTCAGCCTACACACGAAGGCAACTAATTAGTACAATAAGGCTAGCATCACTTTTGGGAAATATGAAACCGTGTAGACAGGCTGTTTGCAGTTTTTTATCGCATTAGTTTGTCCTATGGCATCAAAATATGTCGCACATGATTTTGGAGTTGAGTTTCCTACAAAAAAAGCCCAAAATAGACCTGTGGTGTTGACTGTAGGTCCACTTACCAAGATGCATAAAAGCATTCAGCAATGCCCACAAAATTACAAGGTTGCCTTCATATGTTGCTGTACATATTTACTCACAGATACCTGGAAGCCATCGTAAATTTCTGGAAGTGTGCTTGGGAATTTGTCGGCATAATCACGTGACTGCAGTGTACCAATACTTCTAATATGCATAGCAAGAACAGCCATGCTTCAATGTTTTTATGCCACCTAGTGCCATCTGTAACTCAAAAGTTCATCCTTAATTGCTCACTTGATGACATACGCATAATTACCACATTGAAAATAATCCAAGCACCATGGCTGCAACGTCAACTTGCAATTAGGCAATCACAGGCACTAAATTAAAAAATTCCTGTAAATAGTGACTGGTCGCTTTGCACATTGAATCCTAGGACTTGATATGCCATGAGGATGAATAAAAAACTGACCACACATATATAGAGACTGTGAAACAGTCAGGAGTTCAGTTCATAGGTAAGGAAAACGTGAAAACGAAATCAGAACATATAGCAACAAAGGGGACGGAACGACACACTGCTAACCACTGAAGTTGAACATGTGCTTGGCTTTTTTAGTCTTTCTGTGGTTTTGATTACACTTCAGTTACTAGTAGCGCATTGTCCTGTCTGCCCCCTTCATTCCTCTGTGAATGTGTGATTGTTAGTCTTGTAATTTTTTCGTACCGTCTGTTTACATCTTTCTGTGGTTTCGATTAAACTTCAGTTGCTAGTAGCGCGTCATCCTGTCCCCTTCATTCTCTATGCTGTGATTGTTTTTGCACCCTCTTTAAGTATGAATATACACCAACTCGCCCAACTGCCCCTCTTAAGACTTATGTTTGCTGAATAACACTGGGTCCACTCAGCGTCTTTTTAAACAATGCGAAATTTTCAAATGCACACGATATCAGAAAGGTTGCACGCAGTATTGCACATAACACTCTGCATCAATACCAGTGTTGGCCTAAATGTGGTAAGATGTATGAGCTGTTCGATATAGTGTAAAGTGAGGCACATGAGGGTGTTCCCACAATCATGGGTGTCGGCAGGGGTTTGCACAAGGGGCACCTGCCGCCATCAAGACACACCAGCACTTCACCCTACCCAAGCTACACCAATGCTCTCCTGCTCACCAGACCGACACGTTACGCTGCCTTGCACCCACAAGACAAATTCCTGCCGACACTCATGCCACAATACATTTGTCTTGAACACAGACTGGTGGGCAAGCAACACTTGCTGCTTTGCCAGAAGTGTATTCCTGAAAATTACACAAAAAAGAAGTCCACTAAGATTTTTGTATACATAAAAATGAATGTCTTACCGATGATTCGCACTTGACTAGCTTTATCGCAGACATTTTGTCAAAACACGAAATAAATACAAAACTGAGATGCTGCTAAGTATTTCCTTGTGAGCGTTTCACTTCGTGTGCACAGGGCGAAAAACAAACGGATGTAAAAAATGCGAAACACCACCAGAAGTGTACTCTTGCCATGTTTACCATTATGTGGGTAGTTTTTGATGTCAGTAAAGTTATCATTATAAGTATACTTTAAAAGGGTTGTGAATGTTAGCAAGCTCTTGATTAACCACACCTACTCTGTTTAGGAATGAAGATTGGGCAACTTGGCACTGAACCATGGCAAAAATAAACAGTGCACTTCTAATGAGGATAAACTAAGGCCTGGGTACAATAACAGCGCTTTCACCTTGTCAAATTGTGACAACAGTCATGATACTTTGTATTGACCTCGAAAACTATGGCAACATAATGCAAAACAGCAATTAATGGGAGGGAATAAACAAGATGATTCAACAATCTGGTTCAACAGACTCAACAGCTGACTTATATCAATGCGATTAAATTAGCCTTGCACATCTCCTAATGGCTAAGAATATGCACATGTAGCCTTGGCAAATTCCACTGTTGATACGTGACCAATGAAGTTGCATTCCTTCCATGCCGTTGAATGGCCGTTCCTTCTTTTCTGTTTTCACTGTTTTCTGATTTTCATTGTTTTCACTAGCGTAAATATTCACCCTTTTTGATTTTGTCACTTTGCAGATGGCGTAGGTGTTTTGCCTTTGAATGTGCACGTCTCTTCTGCTTTGTCTTTCCTGTTTCTTTTGTATGATTTGTAGAATGGATAGGGCGCAAACAGGGGCGCCAGTGAAAGACGAAGACGAGGACGGTTGTTGGTGCTCGTGCTTGCTCCGTTTCGGACTGCTGGTCGCTGAACCTGTGCTATTTATTTATTAAACGCCTCACGGACTCAACGCTAAACGCCTACCATAAGCGTATATGTTTTGCCTTTGAACGTGCACACGTTTCTGCTGCTCTGTCTCTCCTTTTGCTCTATTGGGCCTTGTGCACTTCTCAAGCTACCATTGTCGCTTTTCACTTGAGGCCCATTTCCTGTATTTTGCTGGAATAAACATTTATCCATTCATTCAATACCATAAAACGCATGTGCTTCACAATACACACTGCACTTAGCAGATGTCTGTCACATGATATGGCCGTCATTGTATTGCTTTAACATGATTTATTCGTTCTAGCTAAATGAATCCAAGCTAATGATGTTAATGTACCTTGATATGCTATTTCACTCTTCCTTGATGCATATGTGTGAAGGTACAGTGCTTATGTACCATAATATGCTATTTCAGGAGACGGGCAGAGTGCGCAATGCAAAATTGTTGCCGAAAAGTCTTTTCACTTCCTGACAATCTGTGCTTCGGTGGGTTCTCGCAGTTGCATGGCGGGAGAAAGATGTCCAGGGTAGTTGACTGCATCCTAGGTAGATGCTGCAAAATGAGAGCGCACGGTCTTGCCACATGTCAATGTGCGCAAATTGACACGATGACGAAGGACTAAAACAAGCAAATGAATTTGGAGAAAAGAATAAATCGAAAACAAAGTTGTCCTTTATGCACATTCCATCATGTGACAATGTGATAACCGTGGCCTTTTGCTCTAATGTATATTCCCTGAAAGCATTATGCCTCATTCATGCTTTATCGCAGGCAAGAAAATTATATCGTGCAAACAACTTTATCAGGCGCACTCCTGGGTCGATTGACTGGTCGTATGAAGCATGAGTGATATTCACAGAAGTTCCAAAGCAGTTCCATAACAAATGCGAAGCATTTGTTAAACACTTCTGCGACTTTGAACGGATCTATCTACCTGTCTATCTAGCCGCCTACGACTCATGGCTCGTGTAGTTGTTTCGTTAATGGGATGTATGCCAAAATTCGTGTGGCATGACACGACTGCATGAAGAACATGAATGATGGGTCTTAACTTGGAAATCATGATATGCATTTCATTAACAACATGATTTACACGTCACTCCCTTGGTTCTCTTGCGACTGTTTCGTTACTTGATATTTACCAAAATAGGTATCGCGTCACAAGAGTGTATGACGCGCATAAACGACAGTTCCTAACGTGCAAATCATGACACGCTTGTCATGTATGGCGTTATTTTGACAACATGGTCCCGGGGGCGCTAGTGGCCGTTTCGCCTGCTTCATATACACCAAAATTGGTATTGTGCAGTGTGACTGTACGTCCAACATAAACGACAGTTGGCAACATGAAAATAATGACATGCATGTCATTACCGCGTCAAGTACCGCGTTCCTTTTCTCTTCGCCGCCGCGCCCTTTAGGCGGCTTCGCCACATAAATGGTCCAGCTCGCTCGCGTCGCTAGTGTCTCCCGGCCGCAGACGCACGGCGCTTTGGAGGGCGATTGTTTTAGGGGCGAAGCTCCTTATAGCGGGACCCGTTCGTCCCGTAGTAGTGTGTAACCAGTCTTCAAAACGGAGGGGGCGTGCACACATGAAGGCTCCCTAAAGACAATGCGCTGCGACAGCACGCGATATGTATCGCCCTCTCCTCTCCTACGCTTCCCCCTCTTTCTCCTCTCCATGATTTACATGACATGCCCATGATGCTCTCGCGGCCGGTTCGCTTGTTTGATATGCACCAAAATCGGTATTGTGTGACGCGACTGTATGACCAACATAAATACCGTCATGATTTTCGCGTTACCACTTGTCATTCGTGTTCGTCATACAGTCACCTCACGCTATACCAATTTGGGTGCATTTCAAGCTAGCGAACCACCCGCCATCGCAGCATGAGCGTGGCAAGTAAGTCATGCCGTACATGACATGGAAGTCATGATTTTCATGTTACCACCTATCACTAACGTTAGTCATACAGAAATAGCTCGTCATAAAAATTTTGGTATATATGCATTTCATTAAACGACCGCGAGCGCCCCGAAACCATGTCATGTAAATCATGTTTTACATGGCATGTCTGTCATGATTTGCACGTTATAACCAGTCAGTTATGTTCGTCATACACTTTTGTCACGCCATACTAATTTTGTTGTGTGTCAAGCTATCGAAGCGGTCGCGAGCGCACCATGAGCGTGGCATGTAAATCATGCCGTACATGGCATACATGTCATTATTTTCATGTTATCACCTTAATTTAAATTTGTCATACAGTCATGTTATGTCATACCAAATTTGGTGTACTTCCCATTAACGAAGCGGCCAGGACAGCACAAAGTCGGGGGCGGATAGATAGATAGATAGATAGATAGATAGATAGATAGATAGATAGATAGATAGATAGATAGATAGATAGATAGATAGATAGATAGATAGATAGATAGATAGATAGATAGATAGATAGATAGATAGATAGATAGATAGATAGATAGATAGATAGATAGATAGATAGATAGATAGATAGATAGATAGATAGATAGATAGATAGATAGATAGATAGATAGATAGATAGATAGATACGTACATAGTCACAGAAATTCGCTAAGAAACGCTTCGCATTTAATAAATGCAGACAGCCGAGCGCGTAAATGCCGCGCAGTTCGCATTTCTTTATCGCGTTAGTACGCGTGCGTGCGCATGTAGGCAAGTGAAAATTGCCGCTATTTCTTTCCTAATCAGTCAGAGAACAACGGTATGCTTCATTCAGGGCTGCAAAAGCGCACGCAAAGCGTAAAACATGCGTAACTCCACGTGAAATCAACACCGCACCGCCGCAGCTTCGGCGGCGCTGGACCAAATATGGCGGCGCGCACGACGGTCGCGGTACTTTTCCCGTTCCAGTGACTTTAGCTTGACATACATCTAAATTGATATAGCGTGACGTGATTGTGCGACGAACAAAATGAGATATAGTAACATGAAAATAACGACATGTATGTCATTTACGGCATGGAGCCTGGTGCACTCGCATCCGGTTCTCTAACTTGATATCATACCAAGATTGGTATAGCGTGACGTGACTATATGACGTACATAAATGACAGCTGGTAACATGGAAACAATGAATGACATGCGTGTAATGTACGGCATGGGTTACATGCCACGCTCATGGTGCGCTGGAGGGCATTTCGCAAGCTTGACATGCCGATTTTCTTTTCTTTTTTGCTTTTCATTGCACTTTTCAAGCGACGCAATGTGCAGAAGGTCCTCTACAGGTGCATAAGCGACGATAAGGGCTCGCAAAGAGAGAGAACATCAGTATTACTTACCATTTTTGTTCCTGACTATGCCGAGCACGCAGGGTGCCCATCATCTGCTTGGTAATGCACAGCGGCACGCTCGCTTGAGTCGACAGGCCGTCGCGATTATCCCACTCGCAGCGCAGCATGTCGCACTGTCGTCAAACCACGCATATCACATCCAGCGGCGAGAACACAGTGAGGCTGCAGGCACAAAACGCGCACACACGACCGACACAGCTGATCACTTGAGAAGTGGCGTTGACAAGGCCTAGCCGGCCTAGCTACGACGATCGCGCCGCCGCGGGAACGACTCCCTCCTCGCGTTTCTTTCTTTTTTTTCTATGTTTTTCTTTCGCGCGCACATGCGGCGCGAAGCTTTGTCCCATTTCACTTCGGTAGCGCCTCGTCTGGCTTGCTTTTGACCTGGCGGGGCCGGGCCGCAGTAAGCTGCAGCCGCCAAGGCCAAAGGGCATCCTCGCTTCCTCTCCAGCCGTTCGGAGGGTCGCGTATATCTCTTTCTCTGGGCTATCTGTGCAAGGGATTTTTAGTGCGCTGAAGCATGCCGCCTCTTTCTTTTACTTCTTTCCCCCGCACAGCCCCATAGATGCCCGCCAGCACTGAAGGCATTATGAAAAGCTTCGGAAAAAAATAGTGAAAACATGCCAGAGGATATGAGATTGGAGGTTTTTGTTCTTGAACTCCATTCCACGAATGGCGTCAGATAGTGAATTTACCTCCTTTCTTCCACATAATTTCTGAAGGAAGTAAAATTGAGGACGCAGACCTTTATTACACCCACCTCATTACACCCTAAGGGAGTACTGTCCAGATGAAGGTAGTATTCAGGAGGATTGTAGCCTTAAAATGCCCAATTCCGCTAGTTTGCGTTTGCAGTGTGCCACACAGGCGAACACGCACGAGAGTCTCACTCGTAAACGTCGTCTTCTTCTTCTACTGCATACCATAACGCGCGCTTCTCACGAAATAGAGATGGCTACTACAAACAAACAAACCTACAAACGGAGGAGATGGACAGACCCATGGCATAAGGAGCTTCTCCCCTAAAATCGCGGCCGGCCTACCGTGGTGGCACGACGCCTTTTGCGTTTCCCTCTAGTCCGGCCATGGTGTTCAATCGCATTTGAACATGACGCGGGATGGTGACCAAGTTCTGCGTCCAGTATGCAACGCTCTTCAGGCTATCACACCTCGTTCTCTGATAATGCTTTCACCGTTTACTACAGCTACCACAAGGGTTTGTGTAATCATTTAACGTGGACGTTAGTCGTCGGGATCGAGACGTACCACCGATCATCAAAGTGGGTGCATCAAGGTTAAACAGTGCTATAGCTGCCAGACATCAATATATATTGTAGAAACTCTTATATTAATGTGCAGTAAACGTTCACTTAGGGTAAGGCGGGGCAAAACGCGACAAACATGTGAACATAATGAATATCTTTTTTTTATTTCACTCGTTACCATAAAATGTCAACACAGGAACTTTGTTTTGGGTACAAGGTATGTGCTACATAAATATGGCCATGCTGTGACGGTTCAAAATATTATTTTAAAAAGAAACAAAAAGTGCACCACATGTCTCATTTTGCCCCAACCTGCGGGCAAAACGAGACGCTGCGTGAGGCAACACGAGACAGCGTGAAAAAATTTTATCCTTTCAGTTATTTCAGTAGAAACACTTCACATTCACTCCATGGGCCGCCACGCAGTCTTCATGCGCCCAGTCTTTGCACTCCATGCATTGAATCCACACAAAACCCGGCGCTGTGCTGCTCCGAAACTCCTGAAAAGCATTCACTGCTTTTTTCATGTCGTTTTCCTCCCAGTAAACTCTAGATGATATTCTCTAGTACGTCCGCACCATTCGTAACAAAACAATATCATATATATTGAGCGTAAATAAATGGTTCACTTAATAAGACATCCTCTAAGGCGATTCAATGCCTTTTTGTCGCGTTTGGCCCCTCTTAAATGCACGAATTAAAAAAAATCCCTTTGGCCCACGGCACCATATGAACTAAACTTTTGGTAGCATGTAGATAGTAATATGAAGTAACAACATAAATAATTACATTGTTGTACTGATGCCGGAGTAGCTTCAGGCACGCATCCGAAAATTTGGCCGAGTAGAATTTCGCCCCTTTTTGGTTTGAAAACAGGAGAAAGTGCCTCAGATCAGGCTGGCCGACATTTCGATAGGCGACCTATCTTTTTCAAAGGCGCCTTGTCATTCCTGGCGTGTTAGTTTTATGGGGTTAGTGATGACGTCATGTCCAGTGGTGGCGCGTCTGTTGCTGTTGGTAATTTCTGCCTGGAAAGAGAGAAACTGGAAAGCAGAGGAGTGTAGCCCTTGCCACATTTTAAGAGAGTTTGCAAACATGTTCGTGTCTGCCATGTCAGAGTTAAAGGAAGCTGCAAAGACAGACAAAAAAAGAACAAAAAGGGAAAAAAAGAAAGGGGGGGGGGGGGTTACAACCAGGCGAGAGGGCGAGTGCAGCCATCACAAAGAGCTGCAGAAGGTGGTGAGGAAGGAAACTACAGGCGGGGAGAAAAACCGGGCGGCTTACGTTTAATTGTCCGCCAAGGAGCTGCAGAAGGTAGTGGGGAAGGCAGCATAAAAAAAAAAAAAGAAAAGGTACTCAGGCGGCGCACGTTTAATATTCCGCCTGCCTACATTAAGTGTTATTGAAAGGGTTGCCTGAAAAGCTCCTGCTTAATGGGTGATGTAATTGGCTGGCATATGCATCCAGTGTCGTCGGTGGCTTTCAAAAATTGGGCGCCCGTCAACTAAGAGGGAAAAAAAAAGCAGAAAGGAAGGAGGGGCGCCCGGGGGGGAACAATCGGAATAAGACTCGTAGAACTTCCTGAGAAGACGAGCGCTGTGACAATGCTGGCCAGAAGCGGCCTTTGGAGCGCGGAAAGGGGAAAGGAAACCGTGGTTCGGATTCACTAGAAAATGAAAACATCTTAAGAGTATAATATCTACACGTATGTGCACATTTATACATGCAAGGTTAAGAGATATTAAAAAAGAATATTGATAGTGTATTATGGGAGCTGGTCGAGATTTTAATTTGCGAATAGGTTAAGATTTTTGAAAGCTGAGCGTACTTCATGTCTCTTAGTATTATAGAAATCATGCTATGGCTTTTAATGATTCCAAATTACCACGTGCTAGATTTATTCCTGATGGGTGTAGGGATTGAAATTTGTGTATCAAATACGATTCCATGTATTTCCTCTCACGTGGTGACCGGAAGTTTGTTTGTAGAATGTAAAGTTTGGCTTGATCGAAATTGTGGTCTTGTTGATTGAAATGGCTGGCTACTGCTTTTGGCAAGTTGTGCTTTGTGTCTGCGCGGTGGCCGTTCAGTCTTACATGAATTGGTTGTCCAGTTTCGCCTATGTACTGTTTTTTTACAGTTGGCACACTCAATGCAGTAGATCAGGTTGTTTGAGGTGCACGTGAAGTTCGATGTTACCTTGTGAAGGTAATCGGATGCATGTTTGCAAACTCTCTTGAAATGTGGCAAGGGCTACACTCCTCTGCTTTCCAGTTTCTCTCTTTCCAGGCAGAAATTACCAACAGCAACAGACGCGCCACCGCTGGACATGACGTCATCACTAACCCCATAAAACTAACACGCCAGGGATGACAAGGCGCCTTTGACAAAGATAGGTCCCCTATCGAAACGTCGGCCAGCCTGATTTGAGGCACTTTCTCCTGTTTTCAAACCCATAACGTGTATCCATCTGTCGGCTCCCTTCTTGATCTTGGGCCCCTTTTTGGCGGGTCACGAACACACTGATATCAGCCGCGCAATTTTTCCCGCGTGAACGCTGTGAGCAATCATCAACTTTTACACAAAAAATATCGGAAACTACGGGCACCTATCGCTGAAAAAAAGAAACAAAGAAAAGGTGCTTTTTGTGTTAGCTGTAAGCTATAGAGGGCGCCACAGTCAAAATGTCACGTTTTGCCGCGCGTCTCATTTTGCCCCGCCTTACACTTCTGTAAGGCCACGCTTTACTTTCGTGTTATTCCAATTCCTATGATGGAGGAATCAACCATGTTTTGACGCTACCCGCCTTCCCCCCGTTGCGCCACCTCGGCAAAGCTGGTGTGATGAAGGTATGAAAGACGCTTCCTTGCTGCATGCAATTTTCTATTGGCTTTGACCTTTCGGGAAATGGTTTCTTTTTCTCCAGTTTAGGACGTGTTCTGGAGTCGGCTGGATAGCTAACATCACAGTTCACACAACGCGGAGATGAGTCGCAAGCGTTCGATGGGTCTTCATTGGAGCTGTACTTAGCAAATTTCCGCTTTCCACAGCATGTCTAGGATCTGTGCCGGTACCTCTGGCGTCTATAACCCCATAGATGATTGGGAATGCAGGGTCTCACGTGATGTTGGATGTTTCTTGTATCTAGTGTCCAAGGGAGCACGTCGGTACCGAAAGTTATTATAATGTGTTTTGTGCGGATTTCTCACTGTTTCCGCGAAATAGCATTCTTTCAACTTTGATAGCATTTCGATTCTGAAAACCTTCTAGAACTTCTTCGTCACTGAGATCTAAGAAGTCGTTTTCCGAGATCACACCATACACGTGCCCATTGTTCGATGTGCGGACCACTGGTCCGCGCAAAATGTGGAGCTCACTCAGAGAGTAACTCACCAAAATTTTCCTCAACCGTACTCGGACTCAATGTCACCAAAATCTTACTCAGCCGGATTCACTCCTACTCAAATAAACGGATCGATCCGAGTTTTAGTGATGCCGTGCGAGTCGACTGATAAGTGTGTTAGCGCAAAATGAGCTCTTTTTGAACATGGTGTCAATGCTCTTTAAAGGGCCCCTCACCAGGCCAGATATCAAATTTTAGTTAGACGCTGGAAGTTGTTGTGTGCCGAATGAAGAGCAGTATGCCGCAAGAATTTTTCAGATCGGTTCATTACGAGTTGAGCAAAAAAAATCACAGCATATCCACGGAGTGAATGATGATGAGTGGGCGAAGCTACAGAGGTTCATCGGTAAACCATGAATCTTCCGTGAATTCTGCCCAGTACATCATCACCGACGTGAGATAGGGCGCGTTTATACTAAAGGTTCGATGAGAGTTATGACGACTTGCAGCTCACTTTAATTTTACATGTACGCTGTGAATTTTCATTGTTTAGAAAACCATTGCTTTAGAAAACTTCTGGCGTCTTTCGTTGAGCAGCTGGCGTCTTTTCGTTTTGCTTTAGAAACATCTGGCGTTCTTTCGTTTTGCGTTTAGAAAACATCTGGCGTCTTTCGTTGGTTTATTTCATCAATCAACGGCGTTTTGAACAAAATATTTATTGTTTAATCACGCACAGGAGAAATCTCACCAGGCACTACCTTGGAGGTAAACAATGGCTGCTAATGGGAATGAGAGACAGAAGAAGTCGGCTTTTAGCTAACACTTACACTTCTACTTCTACTAACGTTTCCTACTGGAACATGCCAATGGCTGCCAATGGGGAATGAGTGACAGAAGAATTCGGCTTTTAGGTAACGCGCACACTGCGAATTTTTTATTGTTTAACAACGCACAGGAAAAATCTCCCACCGGCACTACCTTGGAGGTCAAGATCTGGTACTAGCGTTACGACTGGTTACGCACTACGTCGACTACGAGGGACGAACGGGTGCCGCCTTAAGGAGCTTCGCCCCTAAAACAATAATTTGTAGCGGCGCGAAACCATGATGCGAGGAGACGAGTTTCAAACCCTTGCCACTCGCCCCGTGTAGCCTTAGCAAGCCAAATCTCTTCCCTGCCCTCTTCACTTGACACATACCCATGAACACGTCATGCGCATGCATGGTCGCGTGCGCATGACGTGCCCGAGCCAGCCCGAACACGCGAGCGGCGTTGCACGGCCGCTACCTTTTTTTTTTATGTAGCGGCCGTGGGCGTTTTGTCGGCGTTCTCTGTGGTGTACTGCCTGTTTCTGCGGGACGGGCATGAAAGTTGAGACATTTGTACGGGCACGAGAGTGGCCGTATCATGAGCCAATGCCGTATCAACGTTTACTTGGACGCGGTAGAATAAACGAGCATAATGAGTGCTCGAACGCGCCAGAACCTTACTTTCATTTCCAGGGCTGGCGTCTGCTCGATGCGCTAACCGCGGGGACACGAACGCAGGAGAAAGGGAGGCACATTAGCCCTGCATCTAACTGCAATTCAGGAAAAAAAATGAAAAAGACGCACACATTCCCTATGCGTGTCTCATTATTTCTCTCAAGTTTTATTAATCAATTCAAGCAACAAATTACACAAACTACACATGTCGTGTCAAATAATTGTCGCAGCGTCACGTGCTACTGTTGGCGACGTCAGAGCACAGTCGTCTACGTAGAAGAGCGACATCACAGCACTACCATCTACGTAGGGCCATTTTCTCATGTACGTCATCCCCTCATTCTCTAAGGCGCGCGCCCGTGAGAGGAAGCGCGAGCAGCGTTCACCTTGAAATTTCACCCATTTCCGCGGCGCGTAGCGTTGCAAATTTTGGCAGACGTGATCGTGAACGCTCACTGTATGCATTGCGCTCGTTAGCTCAAAATTGTCAAACCTGGTGAGGGGCCCTTTAACACCAACATCTCACATAATCGGTGCTGTACGTGACCCCTTTTGATGTCTCATCTTCAAGTACGAGCTATCAGTGGTTACATATCAGTAAGGTCATTTTTTAATGGAATACACAACGTTCACGATATATTTTTATTAAGAACATTCCGCGCACGGTTTTGTAGGGGGGGGGGGGGGGGTCGAAGACCCCCCGCGTGCCGTAGCCCACTGATCTAATCAATATTGAGCTGCCGTATCCAACGCCATAGTGCGTTGAAGGTTGTGTGAGTAGACATGTATATAAACGTAAGTCTATAGGCTGATAGTATTGCTGAAGTTAGATAGGACCACGGGTCGGCAATAAACATGGAGCTCACTCAGACTTATTCAAGAAATGTATTTCTTACTTAGGATTCACTCGGACTCAGACTCACGGCTCGATCTGAGTCTGAGTGAGTCGACTCATGAGTGAGTTTGCCGAGGTACGGTGCGGACACGGTGAGTGCCACGTCACCAATGTATTTAAGCTCAATCATTTTCTTCAATTCGCCTTGTCCTTCAATTCAAGAAGAAAGTCACCGCCAATCATCATTGTGGCCTTGTAGCCCGGTCCATTTGTGTTTCCAAGACATTTAGCTACCAAGAAAGGGGACAATTTACGAGCACATGCGTTGCCTTCACTGCGGATTACACGGTAATTAGGAAAGATCTAATTGCTTTTCTGAAAGAATTGACAGCTTGCTTTGCCTCGCCCTCTATTCTGAGCTCTATTGAAAGCAAAATTAGCTTCTTTAGCCATAGGAAGACTCCATATGTTTGGCGACAGCGCCAACTGCCCACCAAGGAGATTAACAAGGGGACGTGGCAGAACTTGCAACAAGACTGAAGAACAACGCCAGCAGTACGCCGTCACTATAACCAAACACGGTGTTAACGGTGCAGCCAAGGTTGTGTACTGGCACAAGGTTAACCCTTGCCGCCAAGACAACTACCGATTTCCCCCGGCTGGTTCAATTAGGGGGTGCCATCTACGTGAATCCGGGGCCAAAGGGGTGTGTTGACTCTGGCGGAGGGATTATTATTATTATTATTATTATTATTATTATTATTATTATTATTATTATTATTATTATTATTATTATTATTATTATTATTATGTTGTTGTTGTTGTTGTTGTCAGCCATTCGCTGCTTGTGGATAAACTTGCACACTTTTGATGTTGATTCTTCAATTGTGAATCTCCTCCATAGCTATCTTCTTGATAGATCATGGTATGTTGCCGTTAATGGCCAAACGTCCTCTTCTATAAAGCTACTAGTGAGGTTCCTCAAGGATCGGTACTGAGCCCACTCCTCTTTTTAATTTATGTTAATGATGCTTCTTCTGTCATTCGGAATTCTTCTTTCCTTTTGTATGTCGATGACATAAAGATATTTAAGGAAATTCGTTCAGTTATCGATTGTCGCTTGCTGCAATCTGATTTGTGTTCTTTTTCTGAATGGTGCAGGAGCAATAACCTCTCCCTAAATACTTGAAAAACCAAGGTAATGAGTTTCACTCGAAAAACATCTAGTGTGCCATTTTTATATTCTGTCAATTATGTGCCGTTGTGTAAGGTATGTGAGATCAATGATCTAGATGTTCTTCTTGGTAGCACCTAACACTTTTCTGCTCACGCTAAGCGTGTTGCTTTGCGGGGTCTTCGCACCCTAGGCTGTGTTTGCAAAATGTCTAGAGAATTCCGTTCTCCTGTGCCCTTCCGAAAATTGTACACCGCGCTATGTCTTCCTCAACTTGACTATGCATCTGTGATCTGGAATGGCATTCCTAATTCCAGCAGCAACGTCATTGAGCGAGTCCAGGAAAAAATTCCTAAGCATTTACAACCACCATTTCGCTAGAAATGACTCTGGATCTCGTTCTAATGCTGCTGGATTATTATCATTGCCATCACTTTGCTGCCGACGAAATCGCGCTGATCTGTTATTTCTTTACAAGCTTGTGCCTGGTATCATATCCTGTCCTGTACAGCTCAACTGTCTTAATTTCCGACTTCCACGCAGGCTGACCAGAGAGGAAAGACCTTTTCATGTAACCGCCTGCCTCTGTGAACATTCGACCATTGGCAGGATACAACGTCTGTACAATGCTTACTTTTTGGAGGTCGATGTTTTTCACAGCTCCCAGTTGTTATTCTGCTCCGAGCTTTGCGCTGTACTTACATAGCCTCGTACTCTGTTGACATTTTTTTAGGGGCGTAGCTCCTCTTAGTCTAACCTTGTCACGTCTCCGTTGTCCGGCGTAAAGGGCAGTATCTCTGTCCGGCGTAAACGGCAGATGGCGCTGTCTCATAGAAGTACATACAAACTGCAGTTCAGGGACGACATTCTAGATGGCGCTGTACACAATCTGTGTCGTCATCACCATTTCTCGTCTCATTTCATAGATGGCGTTGGTCCAATAGAATTGTGTGCAATATGGCGGTTGTGTGAATCGACACAAGATGGCGCTAGAAGTGCCGCTGCTCTCCGATTGGCTGCTGCGCGAGGAGCGAGCGCCCCTCTCATTCTCCTGGATCGTCGCCGTACGTGTCGGATCGTTGGCGGAGCATGAACGATGCGTAGCGGCGGGCGCTCGCTTGGCGGTAGCCAGGCGGATCCCGTGACGGTGCGCGCCATGGACGCCGCTGCGAAACGGGCTCAACGAGAAGCCGATCCCGAGACCATGATTGCTTCAGGAGCTTCGCCCAGGCTCTTCATCATTCCCCTGTGGATATGCTGTAATTTTTTTATGCCTGCGCATAGTTGTATATGTGCAATTTTATAACGTTTTTTATTCCTGATATTTCATTATGAATGTCTGCCTTTGTTTTTGTTTTTTTCCCGTGCTCCAGTACAAAGGCCTCACGGTTGTTCCTGGACACATTAAATGAACGTTTATTAAGATTGTCACGTGGTCGTGACGTCGACGAACACCGCAGGCGACGTGTCCAAGAGAAAACTCTTTATTTGGCCGAACTTGTGGCCGAGAAACCGAAAGTTAATTTACAGCAATACACACGGTATGCATTGATAGCGGCAGAGCATCGGCCGTCGATCAACTGACAAGTGGTGATGTGCGTCGGCATTTATACATGTGACGTCGAATATTCCAGTCTTATCACTGGTGGTCGCGCAAGCTCTGGAATAATTTAGGCTGTTCGCGGCCTGCGCGCAATCATAACAAAACGATCTACAACAATCGCGAAGCTTCTCGAACAATGAGGCGCGGTTTGCGCTGAGCGTTACTGACAGTCTTTGTGGGCGGAAACCGAATACAGAAAAAGTGATAATAAGAAACTCACGTGGCAATTCCCCACATTGAAAAAGCATCGTCGCGATGCTTAAAAACATAACATGTATATATGCAATACTGAAGAAGACTAATAAAGAAAGCAAACAATAAATCCTCAGCTGCGTTGACGAGCATAGCACGGTTGAAGACGCACCACATGCACGACCTCGGGCCAAGCTCGGCGCCTCTGAGAGTTCGTGATGCCGTCAGAGACAACCTCGTAGTCGAGTGCGCCGAGACGTCGAAGTACCCTGTAAGGTCCAACGTATCGTCGAAGAGGCTTCTCGCTCAGTCCACGTCGTATTGGCGTCCAGACCCAGACACGGCCGCCGGGCTCGTACTCCGCGAAGCGTCGTCGAAGATTGTAGCGACGGCTGCCGGTGTGCTGCTGGGTCTTGATGCGCAGGCGGGCGAGCTGTCGAGCTTCTTCGGCACGTTGTAAGTAAGCAGCGTCGTCGAGATTTTCTTCGTCGGTGACGTTGGGTAGCATGGCGTCGAGCGTCATCGCCGGGCTCCTTCCGTAGACCAACTTGTACGGCGTCTTCTGCGTCGTTTCTTGGACGGCCGTGTTGTAAGCGAATGCCACGTACGGAAGGACGGCGTCCCACGTCTTGTGCTCAACGTCGGCGATGCTCAACATCGGCGAGCATGTCGGCGATGGTCTTATTTAGACGCTCGGTGAGGCCATTGTTCTGCGGGTGGTAGGCGGTGGTGCGGTGGTGGCTAGTCTCGCTGTACTTGAAGATCCCCTGAGTTAGGTCCGCACTAAAGGCTGTACCTCTGTCTGTGATGAGGACCTCTGGGGCGCCATGACGCAAGACAATGTTCTCCACGAAGAACTTGGCTACCTCGGCGGCACTGCCCTTGGGCAAGGCTTCTGTCTCGGCGTAGCGCGTGATGCAGTCAGTTGCCACGACGATTCATTTCTTGCCGGAAGTCTACGTCGGGAACGGCCCCAGTAGGTCCATCCCGACTTGCTGGAACGGCCGGTGAGGTGGTTCGATTGGCTGCAGAAGTCCCGCTGGCCTAGTCGGCGGCGTCTTCCGTCGCTGGCAATCTCGGCAAGTCTTAACGTAGTGGGCGACATCGGCAACAAGGCGTGGCCAGTAGTATTTTTCCTGTATTCTGGCGAGCCTGCGGGAAACACCGAGGTGTCTAGCCGTCGGCTCGTCGGGTAGGGCCTGTAGGATCTCTGGTCTCAATGATGAGGGCACGACAACAAGGCAGTCGGTTCGAAGTGGCGAGAAGTTGTTCTTCAGGAGAACGCTGTTCCGTAAGAAAAACGACGGCAGTCCTTGCTTGAATACCTTCGGAACAACGGCGGTCTTGCACTCAAGGTACTCTATAAGGCCCCCCAGTTCCGCGTCGGATCGTTGCCTTTCGGCGAAGTCGTCGGTACTTATAGTTCCGAGGAAGCAGTCATCGTCGTCGCCTTGCGGCGACGCGTCGACGGGCGCACGAGACAGGCAGTCGGCGTCAGAGTGTTTTCGTCCGGACTTGTACACGACGGTAATGTCGAATTCTTGAAGCCTCAGACTCCATCGTGCGAGACGACCTGAAGGGTCCTTTAAGTTAGCTAGCCAACATAAGTCGTGATGGTCACTGAGAACTTTGAAGGGCCTGCGATAGAGGTAGGGGCGAAACCTTGACGTAGCCCAGATGGTGGCAAGGCATTCCTTTTCTGTTGTGAAATAGTTGGCTTTTGGATAGTGACCGGCTAGCATAACTGATAACCCTTTCAAGGCCGTCAGTCTTTTGCACAAGGACGGCACCGAGTCCTACGCTGCTTGCGTCGGTGTGTATTTCCTTATCGGCGCAATCGTCGAAATGCGCAAGTGTGGGTGGCGTCTGCAGGCGTCGTTTAAGTTCCTCAAATGCTTGCACTTGCTCCGTTTCCCACCTGAATTCAACGTTAGTCTTCGTAAGAAGCGTCAGTGGTTCGGCGATCCGTGAGAAGGCTTTCACGAAGCGTCTGTAATAGGCGCATAAGCCGAGAAATCGGCGCACGGCCTTCTTGTCGGTGGGTGGCGCGAAGTCGGCGATGGCAGCTGTTTTCCGCGGGTCTGGGCGCACCCCAGACTTGCTGATCACATGACCCAGAAACAAGAGTTCGTCGTGCGCGAATCGGCACTTTTCTGGCTTCAGGGTGACTTCAGAGGCCTTGATTGCTTGAAGTACTGCCTCAAGCCACCGGAGATGCTCGTCGAAGGTCGAGGAAAACACGACAATGACGTCCAAATACACAAGGAACGTCTGCCACTTCAATCCGGCCAGCACGGTGTCCATGACGCGCTGGAACGTCGCAGGTGCCCAACAATGACCGAAATGCATGACCTTGAACTCAAAGAGGCCGTCGAGTGTTATAAAAGCGGTCTTTTCTCGGTCTCTTTTGTCTACTTCGATCTGCCAGTAGAGGGTCTTGAGGTCCATCGACGAAAAGTGCGTCGCGTTGTGAAGTCGATCCAGGGTGTCGCCTATCCGTGGGAGGGGGGACACGTCCTTCTTTGTAATTTTGTTCAGGCGCCGATAACCAACGCAGAATTAAAAGTGATAATAAGCAACGCACGTGGCATTGTTAATGATATTATGATTATTATTATCAGTATTATTACTTGCAATAAAAGCTTTTGTATAGCCCACATTTTTTGGTTTAACCAAATTGCTCGTTCACCCTTAAATTTTCTATTCTGTAAATTGCTATATTCTTCAGTTTTATATAAATTTCTAAAATCGACCAGTTTATGGCCAATCCCCCCCCCCCTCCCAGTGGGTTTGAGCCCCAGTCACTTAGGTGAACAACAACAACGTCACGAATGCTTCCTCCGAGGGGCGCCGGCTGCTTGGAGAGAATAAAAAAGCGGCATTCGCGTGATTGTTCCTTACTGACAGCTATGAAATAACGAAGATAGTTGGACCGCTGTGTAAGATGCTGAGCCAGGGCCTAATGGACTGTGTGGTAGGCCGAACAGGTATGCAACTAAATAGTTACAGCGCAGAAAAACGCAGACAGGAAAGAAGGCACGAATCTGCGTTTTTCTGCTATGTAAATATTTCGACATGAGCAACCAACTCGCCCAAGAAATCGCGCTCCAAGGTATGCAACGCCAGAGGAGGCTCGCCAACCACAAACTAAGGCACGACAGGCTTGTCGGATTCTGATGGGACGTTTCAGTCTTTAATGCATCGGCACACAGGCTTTCGCCTTTGGGTCGTCTTAGCGATAGTTAGGGCTCCATGTTTTCGGTGCTTATATTTCTTGAAAATCGGCGGGTGTTTATCGGAGTTGATATTTTTGGCGGAAATTCGGCGTTTATCGAAGTTTATTTCTCGTGAATCCCCAATTCTCCGAAATTCGAAGTTTTGCATTATTCTCAAAACCCCAAAATTTTAGACCAATTCATATGTGAATACTAAAACATCAAAATACACGAAGCCCATTTTATTTTTTCTAGAAGGTTTGAATGCACAAATACATATATGCACAAGCGAAATACCTGAACACAAAACACCTGTATCTATGCGCATAACAACCTTAGCTTAATGCTTATTGTAAAACACGCAACCATACTTTGCGAGGCTGCTGTCAGGGATCGCAGCGCGCTCCTTTCGATTGACGACTGTCAGCTTGAAAAATGCCCTTTCAACATTAGCGCTAGAAACAGGATGCGCCAGAAGACGCAGCGAGCAAGTCGTGTACAGCCGGTACAGCTTCAGACGATGAAGTAAGACTCTTGAACTTCTCATATTTCGTTCCCTTGTCATTGTCACTGCCCAAGAAAGATAAAATGGCGCGCCAGTAGTCCAAAATACCTTCTAGAGCTTTATAAAAAGCGAACCACCTCGACGGACATAAGGTATGAGCGACTTCAAGGACATGCCCATGGCCAAGCAAACAAGACCAAACTTACGGCGCAGCTCCCGCGACGACTTCAATTTCAACAGGGCACGAACAAAATCTTAATATAATAATACATGGGGTTTAACGTCCCAAAACCACGCTATGATTATGAGAGACGCCGTAGTGGAGGGCTCCGGAAATTTCGACCACCCGGGGCTCTTTAACGTGCACCTAAATCTAAGTACACGGGCCTCAAACATATTCGCCTCCATCGAAAATGCAGCCGCCGCGGCCGGGATTCGATCCCGCGACCTTCGGGTCAGCAGTCGAGCGCCGTAACCACTAGACCACCGTGGCGGGGCGCACAACAAAATCTTTAACTACATCAAACGAGCTCGACCCGATTCCATCCTCCAGAGCGTTGTTTAGTAGGTGGCACGCATCTTTGAAGTGAAGCGCCTTGAATTCGGTGTTGAATTCGGTGTTGCAAGTTTTTGAGCTTCTGCATGTAGGAAGCTGAGTTGGAGCACAATGCAACTACGTCGCCTAATACAGCTACGCGCGGTATGCTTTAAATCGGTCATACCAGAAGATGTATCAATGAGCACTTAGAACTTGCCCTTTCGATAAAGAACGGAACCAGTCTAATAAAAATTTGGGCGAGTTGGTGTTGGTCCAGGTCATATTAACACTTGAAATCGGAGTTGATCGGATAAATTCGAATTGGCGAAAAATTTACCGGCGAATGTTTATCGGATTTTTTCGGATAAAACCGAAAACACGAAGCCCTAGCGACAGTGTAAGATGCTCAAACATTTTGAATTACTGTTCCTGTTTCGGATATCATGTAAGCAAAATCGTGTAGAAAAATATTACGGGCGCTTGGTCTATCAGGAAAACGGGGGCAAACGAAATTTGGCGTGTGCCTGCCTGACCTTGTGCTTTTCTTTCTTTCTTTCTTTCTTATCCATCTATCCATCTATCTATCTATCTATCTATCTATCTATCTATCTATCTATCTATCTATCTATCTATCTATCTATCTATCTATCTATCTATCTATCTATCTATCTATCTATCTATCTATCTATCTATCTATCTATCTATCTATCTATCTATCTATCTATCTATCTATCTATCTATCTATCTATCTATCTATCTATCTATCTATCTATCTATCTATCTATCTATCTATCTATCTATCTATCTATCTATCTATCTATCTATCTATCTATCTATCTATCTATCTATCTATCTATCTATCTATCTATCTATCTATCTATCTATCTATCTATCTATCTATCTATCTATCTATCACCTGGTGCAGCGCTTCCTCCATTTTTTTTTCCATGCCGGGAATTTGGCCGTAACCCACGCGTTTAGCGGCACTCAATTGCCGCTCATATTCGAAGGAATTAAGCGCTATCGAATTCCTTAATTCCCATATCAACGACACAGGGGCTAGGTTTGTTTAGAGCTGTCAGCGTATATTTGACCTTTCAAGTTAATTAAGATTACTGGCGTTTTATGTGCCAAAAGCACTGCATCATCATAAGGCACGCCTTAGTGGAGGGCTCCGGAAAATTTCGACCACCTGGTGTTCTTTATCGTGCAGTGGTATTGCGCAGTACGCGGACCCCTAGCATTTAGCCACCATCGAAATGCTTCCGCCGCGGCCGTGGCTCAACCCAGGACATTCGGGTCAGCAGCCGAGGACCATAACCACTATCTTAGCGCGGCGGGAAACTTTTCACGTTCTCTGTGGTTCCACCAAGATCTGGATTTTAGTTTTTGCCCCTATAGCTCAGCTTGTTGCAGACCTCTCTTCCAGCTTTCCTCGCCTCTTCCATGATCAATCTGGCATAAATCTAACCATAATGTAACGCATGCAGCCCAATTAACGACCGATTAACGCGTGTTTTACTCACCCCCGCTGTCGAGCAGCTCTGCCGATGATGGATCCCTTCGCACAAATTCCTTACAAACGACGGAACAAGTCTCGCACTAGCAGATCGGCGCACACTTCACCAGAACACACGGCGTCCTCCGTTGGAATACACAATCGGACACCGCCTTGTCGCACAGAACGTCGCACTCGCTATGGTACTCAGTTCCACGGCTTGCCGGCTCCGTACGTCCGTGCAAAAATTGTCACGGGGGCACGCACACACGGCGGCAGGTATCACAGGTTGCGGCGATTGGTAATCTGTGCAATCTTGCTATCGCGTATCACGGCGAGGGGGAGAAAGAGAGGAAACGGGCGTCGATTAAGAAAGCGATGTCTGCGCATGCGCAATGCGTATAGATGGGCACGCTGTGTTTATAAATGCGTGACTGCTTGGAAGATTTAGAGATGAAGCGTCTCTCAAAAAATAGCTGAAATTGCCACAGGCACGCGTGTAAAATGTCGTGTACCAGCCCCTGTTCGCAGCTGTGGCCGAATAATTCGATCACAAAGGAAGGGGAAGCTATGTGTTTACATAGTCCTTCCTTCGCCGAATTCTCCAAGTTCACCACTTATACGTACTCATGCATGCATGCCCAATCACCGGCATGGATCTGTGGCAGAATACTGGGCTCCCACGCACACGCTCCTTTATGCATTCACCTAATACGATTCAAAGGTGAAAGCTATGTTCTTCTTCTTTTTCACAGTCGACTGCATCCATCCCTACCCCGCTCCACGAAAGCTTTCGGCACCTAAAGCGGTACTGAAATGCCTCCGGTACCGGAGGCGAGGGAAGCTTTCTACAGCTCGTGCTGTTTTGCAGTGCGTCCAGGATCGGCCCATCATTGACACCATGATTTTTTGCATCCCTTCGAGTTGACGCCGCCGCTGACGGTGACTTTTCGCATTTGATGAGGCATCTAAGGCTCTCGCGTTAACAAGTCCGATTCTTCATTGACCCATCCTGATAAGTGGTACGCGTCATGAAATAGGCAACCCGCCACAGTGGTCTAGTGCTTATAGTGTCCTACTGCTGGCCCGAAGGTCGTGGGATACAATTTCGAATTTAATTGGATAGTGAGCACTCCGTGCAATGTGTTCGTGCCCCTTCTTCGTCTTCGTTTTCTTTTCGCGTTGTTGCCTCGATTGAAGTGCTCAACAAATCTAGCTAACACGCTCACCTTATGAGTCTTTTTTTTTGCTCATCGTAAGCTAGCTTCCAAAAATTGCAGCGCCTACTGATAAGTCGTTAGGAAAAATTCTCAGTGAAGAATTGTTCGCACAGCGATGTGGCACATGACTCTGACAGTTGAGCTGTTACTTGCCGAGACTACAATATCACTGTGAGGTACACCGTCATGTCGGGGACTCCAGATTAATTTGGACCGCCTAGGGTTCTTTAACGTGCGCGTCCATGTAAGCACACGGCTTTCATTGGCCCTTCGCGCCAATTTAAACGACAGCTGTGGCCGTGAAATGAACCCTCGAGCTTAGTGCCCGACACCTTAAATTCCAAGCTACCATGGCTGATGTCGTACAGTATACAAAGAGACGGCTTGACAGCGTTACGCTATCACTGAAGGTACTTATTATACCCATATACATTCACTCTGCGAACTTGTACAGCTGCCAAAATGATTGGAGGGCAACCATCTACGTTTCCGTTGTGGAACGAGATACTGTTCGGCTATTCCGAACATAAAGAAAAAAAAAGCACCGTAGGTGTTGTTCAGCGTATGTACTGCTACGCGCGTTTATTGCTTTATTTTGACGTATTCGGGTGTCACTCAGAACAACTGTTAGCAACACCCGGCGCAGACCGCGCCACATAGTTTGGCAAGCTTCGCGATTGTTTGAGATCATTCTGTCAAGATTACGTGCAGGCCGCGAATAGTCTAGTCTATGCAAGAGCTTACGCGAGCACCAGCGATGAAGCTGGAAGGTTCGATGACTGATGTATAAAAGACGGCGAGTTGCACCGTTGATCAGATTACTCGACGGCCGACGACTGTTTTAGTCTCTGTCAGTGCACAGCGTGTATTTCTTGTAATTTCACGTTTCATGTTCCGGGTACATGTTCTCCCAATAAAGAGTTCCCTATTTCCCAGTCTTGCTGCGCCCTTCCTCAGCGTCACAACCACGTGACACTCATTAAGGCGCAACGAACACCTTGAAATTGTGAATTTTCGTGGTTTCGTAACGTCACGTGAGAGGCAGGCAATATTAGTGGACAGAAAACCTCATTAAAAGCGACAGGCGGGAAATATCAAACAAATGAAATATTTTATTTCTATCACTATTTGAATTAGTGCACACGGGCGGTCATTACGCGATGGGGCGTTTTTATACACTATTCCTTGCTTCGCATGACATGCATGCGCTGTGGACATGAGTCAGCACTTTTCGACGCATCATAGAAAGGTGATGGCGGATGCAGAATACAAGCAAAACGGGACAGTTTTATTTTAAACGTGCTCATGCAGCTTTCGTGAAAGCAAGCATGACTTTGCGCCGCTTGTATACCCCTTTTCAATGACCGTTCGCTGTGTGCCGCCATGATCCCGTCTGTGCTGTGGTAAATATTTGTGGCACTCCGAAAATGCCCTCTCGAGATAATGCCGTTAAAGTTTTTCAGCTTTCGTGGTCCCATGCCACGGTCCGGAAAGGAGACGCTCCTCCTCTCCATTAAAAAGTTCTAAAGGCTTATGCGCTACACACTGTCAAAATTCGGAAGGCAAAGTATGACACCTAAGAATATTATTAGTTGAACTTAATAATCTTATACATTGTGATAAATATATATGATTCTCGTAAAGTGGTAAATACGGAGCTTATAACGCAAAACTACAATGCATTTTACACGGGATACACGCACACAATCATACATATTTGCGGAAAATAGTGTGAGAGAAAGCTTGCAAGAACAAGCGGACCGCTCGGGAAAACATCCAGTTCGTCGCGCTTTCCTGAGACGTTCCACATGTACGAAAGTCGAATAAAACAAAAACATGCAAACGAAGAAGGCATACCGCCTCAGATTTGTGCCCCGTGTTCTCATCGTGTATGATAACAAATCTTGAAAACACCAGTGCTTTCAAAACACAATGCAACCTGCTTTCCCTGTACAACGCTATTATACGGATTTTCGGCGGCTTCTACTCAGCTTGGAAAGACGTTATTACAATTCGATCATCTGTTTCTAGTTAGAGGCAAACAGCGCTGACACTATGCCACTGCGAGCTATTCGAAAATATCGTAAAACCACCTGCTACTAAAGTTACTCGAATGAAACTGCTTGACCCATATTAGTGTAGGTTCCACTTCTGACAATCGCAGACGTATTGAGGCACACGCATAAAGCCGTCATCCACAAGCAGTATCTTCCCTCTCTATTCTTTGACATAGAAATGCGTATGATACTACATGGCGATTAGGAATATTCGTTGATATCTCAGAATTGTGTATACGTAGTAGCATGGGAACTGTAAAGGACAGTTAGCTGTCGAATTGCACATACAGTGTTAGTTGGCAATGTTTTATCAGAGCCATTTTTCGAAAACTGGTGCACCAGAGGGTGATGTACTCAGTTGTACGTTTTTTTTTATGAAAGAGATTTCATTTCATCTATGCGTCCAACGTAGGGTGTTTTATTCAATATATTGTCACGTGGTCGTGATGTCGACGAAGACAGCAGTCAGCCCGTCCGAGATGAAACGGTTTATTTGGCCGAACTTGTGGCCGGAAAACTGAAAATCACAGTACAGCAATACGCTGATAGCGGCGAACAGAGCGTCGACGCAGTGAAGCGCGTCGGCATTTAAACATGTGCCGTCGAATATTCCAGCGTTATCGCTGGCTGTCGCGCGAATTCTAGAATAAGCTCGAATGTGCGCGTCTTGCGCGCAGTCTTAACAAAACGATCTACAATGATCGCGAAGCTTCTCGAATAATGAGGAGCGGTTCGCGCTGAGCGTTGCTGACAGTCTTTGTGGCCGAAAACCGAATACAGCAAAAGTCACAAAGAAACGCACGTGGCAATATGCTTATAAGTCCACGATGTAAACATAGAATTTTCTTATCTTGTGACGGTGAAGAACCACTTCTTAGATTAGTTGGTATTGCTTACTGTATGACAAATTGCCGCTATCAAAGACAAAACACACAAGAAAGACACGAACACGACGACATGAACCGCTTGGTGACGAACCAAGCGGTCGAACTGTTAAATGCTATTTGCTCGGCAGACTTCTTTACAGCAAAAGCAACACTCGCAGTGCAACTACAGCGGCCAGCCTGGTCGTGAATAATCCGATCAGCGGGTAAAACGCGCCCGCATTAAGATACTATGCGGCGTCGTTCATTAAAGCGTTATGGGCGGCGCTCGCCTAAGTTCGAGAATAAGTACTCGTATCGCGCACGAGATCTTACCAGAACATGCTACATCAGTCGTGAAAGTGTGCTAGCATTATGCCGTATCCAGCGCCGCGTGAAATCACCTTTATTTTTATCCAGCGAGGCGCAGTCACAATGAAAACAACCACGCGTGCAATTGTTCCTCTCCAGAAAAGCATCCGCAAAGAGAAAACGAAAGAGAAGGAAGAAAAATGAATGCACGCAGGAAAAACAGAAAAAAAAATCCATTTGAGAAAATAGGGTTCCAAAAGTTCGCTAGTGAGCCTAGAATGGCTGAAGGCGCAATACGTGGTCGACCTCAGGTCGTGCGCGGCGCCGCTGAGAGACCGTAATGGCGTCAGTGATGACATCATAGACATGCGCGCCAAGACATAAAAGTCTCTTATATGGCCCGTAATGTCGAAGTTTTTCAGTGAGCCCACATAGGGATATCAGCGTCGAGACATAAACACGGTCGCCGGGTTGGTGTTCGACGTAACTTCGTCGAAGGTTGTCTGTCGGCGGCCAGCTGGTTCTTGATGCGCAAATGGGTGAGTTGCCTGACTGATTTTGCTCTCTGATGGTAGCCTGCGACGTTCACGTTGTCTTCCCCGGTGATAGTCGGCAGCATAGCTTCAAGCGCCGTTGCCGGTCCCCTTCCGTAAACCAGCTTGAGCGGCGTCACCTACATTGTTTTTTGCACGGTCGTGTTGTAAATTATGGTTATGTATGGAAGGCATTCCATGTTTTGCGCTCAACGTCTACGTGCACCGCTAGCATTCCGGCGAGTGTTTAAGCTGAACGCCCGGTAAGACAGCTTCTCTGGGGATGGCAGGAAGTTGCTCGGCGTTCACCTGTCTGTCTGGCTGGACTGCAGAATCGTTTGAATGAGATCCTCACTGAATGATGTTCCTCTGTCAGTGGTGAGGACCTGTGAGACGCCATGTCGTAGTAGGATGTTCTCGATGAATAGTCTCGCCACTTCGGCCGCACTACTTTTGGACAGGCCTTTCTCTTCGGCCTAACGAGCCCTGTAGACGGCGGCCATGATGTCTAATTTATTCCCTGATGTCCACTCTGCAAATGGCCACAGCAAGTCCATCTCTAGCTTCTGCGACGGCGATTGATGTCACTCAATTGACCACAAGTACCCGGCTAGGTTTGTCGGCAATGTCTCGGTCGCTGGCGCTCTCGACATGCCTTCACGTAACGAGCGACGTCGGCAGTAACGCGCAGTGAGTAATGTATACTTTTTTCGTACCGTCGCTAGTGTGCATCAAAAACCGATGCGTCGAGCCACCGGGTCGTCATGCAGAGAGTGCACTCACAACAAGAAGGTTCACGCTGGCGAGAAGTTCTCTCTTAAAGACCCACTCACTACGAAGCGCTCACACATATTTAATCATCATCAGCTGCAAAAGCATCAACAAAGTGAGCAGCTGCGTAGGTTCGCGTGTTGCCTTGCGGACGCGCAGTGGGCCCTTAATTCGCTGATTTACCAAAGGAAGCATTATGTTGTAGTGGGCACTTAAAAATTGCACTTGCAGCAGTCATTCTAGGATAACTTGAAACTGCCAATATTACGTCCACAGACATTCGCTTCCTTGCGGCACAGTTCAGGGATGCGCCGAGAACCTAAGCTAGGCTAGCAATTTTGTGAAGGCGATGCGCAAGGGTCCCGATTTCGCTATGGCGTTCTACTCATGAGGTCGAAGCTCAAGCATCCTTCAGGTTTTTTCGTGTGCGTTGAGCTTCAAAGTACCTTCATGGATCAGTACAAGCTCACCAACTTTCTGTTATCCTAAACTTTCATTCTATTTAGGATCACTCTCCCGCGGGAGTCTCATGCGACACCCAAATAGCTTTATCTTATCACGATATCAGTTCCAGCCTTAACTTTAACCCACATGTTGATGCTCTCTTCTTAAACTATGAAACAAGCATTCGACTATATTCCGCATCAACGGCTTCTCCGAAAACTTTCTCGTCTAAAATTAACAACAAGAGTTAACTTGAATTCGCTGTTTTCGCTAATCGAGTGCATTTTGGGTATGGTAACTCCTACTCATCTAACCGATACCCCGTAGTCACTGGTGTGCCGCAACGTACAGAAGCTGGACCTTTACATTTTCCCATTTATATTAATGACCTCCAAACTCATGTGTTGTCTAACGTTCTTCTGTTTGCAGATAACTCGGCCATACATAGTCACATAAGAGGCAGTGCCGACAGTCACGTTTTTAAAAATTACCTTAACCTTATTGAAACCTAGTGTAACAAATGGTTAATGCATTTAAAATTCATTAGCACCTTTTCATCGCAGGCTACATTGTCAGACAGCACAATATATAGCATTTCCGGCTCAGCAATTTTATCCGCTGAATCTAACTTCTTGGCGTTACAATTTCATGCAATCTCTCCTGGTCATCCTACGTGACTAACACGGCTAATTTCGCTAATCGCGCTTTGGTTTCTCGTCAGAAGACCTACACTTGCTCCAACGTCAATGAAATGAATAGTTTATCTTACGTTCCTTCGCCCTAAGTTGGAATATGCATTTTCTGCTTGGGACCCTCATCAATCTAACCTAACATTCTTGAACGAATTCGAAATGTTGTAGCTTGTTTTATCCGCTCCGTGTATTCTTACTATTCCATAGTTTGCGAGCTTCAAACTAGTGCTCATCTTGCTAACCCTGGGATTGTGACGTCATACATCTAGAATATATTCCTTTTTCACATGCTTGATCTCGTTCCTTTCGAAGTTTAACTATCTTACACGATCATTGTTTGCTCAGTTTTCCCCGTAGGGGTGCGAAGACTGCGGAAGCGGCGCAGCTGCTGGCCTTGCCCTCCTTCTTTCTCTCCTCCTCACCCTCCTCACTCTCTTGCTATATTATATTATATATGGCTCAACACTCTCCCCTCCTACTTTCTGTCCTTCTTACCCTAATGTCACCCCTATTTCCCCGTACTTCCCTTTCCCAACCACGTGGTACACGATACTATGCGTGGCTGCAATATGCTAGGAGCTGCTTGGCACATCCTTCTCTTTCCCACTCTTTGCCATTCTCTACTATAAGTGGGTATGCTATGCTCTACCCTCCTCCTCCTTTTTATCCTTCTTTTTCAGCTCCGCACCCTATCATCAGTCCTCTTCACCCTCACTTCATTTTCCCATCCTAGTAATAAACTACACCACAGCATACCCCGACGATACGCTCTTGAAGAGACTGTAAGAAATAAACGTAAGACCAGGGAAACGAACCAGCCTTAAAACAGGAAAAACGAAACAATATTTAGTGGTATAGAATTTTACCTCAGTGCTTGTGCTTGAAAAAACGGCCGACACCTGGCAAGCGATCACTCTTGACGATACCTTCGCAAGACTGTCACCAGTTACGTCGGCGTCTCTCAGCGATAATGTAGCACTGTTGGAATAGAGTCGGCCCACTGTGGCTCGTAGTATATGGTCGAACGGCTCGCGAAAGTGAACGTACTCCCGAAAGCGATCGTCGAAGAAAATTACCCCTGCTCCACCAACCCCTAACTTCATCACCGGCGCACGCATTGGCGCACTCAGCCACGATCTAGTTGACGGATAGAACCGCGGAGCTGAGCACGGCATTGTCCACAGAATCTTAATCAACGTATGCGATTCTTTTCACACCACCAGTTGTAGGCGTGAAAGAACTAAGCACACGCAACACGACCAGAGCGAAGAGACCGACCGACCTAGAGTGCCTCGATGCGTGCGAAGCGCAGCGCGCGGTCATCAAGGCACTCTAGTCCGACCTAGAGTTACTGTACATGCTACGTTTAGGTAGCAGAGTTGCGCATCTGTCTTCCAAACGCCGCTAGCAACCGTGCATTGCGGAGAAGCTGACGCTTGGGCCTATTTTTGTATTTCTCGACACCGCCGCGGCAGCTGAATTAACACTAGTCATCCATAATCAATGTTTATCGCCGATCTTCGACACGCCAGACATGTTAATAGGCGACACGGTAGGCATGTCGCCTGCAGAAATGGACTTCACCGCAGAGCTGTGGTTACTAGCTGGACCTATGCGCAACTTTGCTACCTAAAGGTAGCATATACAGTAAGTCTAGTCCGACCGCGAACTGCGCGACCTCCTCCGACAAATAACTATGATGGTGAGTCCACGCAAACGCGATGGCGGAACAAACGCCAATTTCGAAGGCCTTGCTTTCGCGAGCGCTACCAGCAAATCTAAAACCAAATACGTCATAGACGCCATCATTGCAATACGAATCTCGAAGGCTATGCTTTTGTTCGCGGCAACCGAAAGTTCCTAAAGCGTGTTGCTTGCGCCACTCATTTGGCCAATTTTACCGTCAAGCCAGGCGACGCTGCCCGGAAAGTCAGCATGGCCGCTCTCCTCTGTGGGTGCTCGGCCAGCTCGGAGCGCACTTCGCGACATGACATACGGGAACAGTCCCGCAGTTGCGACGTAAGAGCGGGGTTCGCAATACGTTAGATCCTAGGGAGCAATGCTGGAACCGGCGGAAAACGACGTAACATCCAGAAAAACGCATCAGTGAGGAACGTAACACCGGGTTCTACAGTATACAAATCTATGCAATGTTTTTCTCTCTCCCTTCTCCTTTCCTTCCTCCTCACCCTCACTTGCCCTTCCCAACACTTTGTATATATAATGTGCATGGCTATGCTATGCTGAAAGCTACTTGGCTCATACCCGCTTTCTGTGGCCACGCCTCCTCTATCTTAACAGCGAAGCTGTTTAGCAAATCGTTCCTTGTGCGACGAACCAAAAAACTGTCATCATCATAAACGGGTATGTGCCACAGAAATTGGGGAAATCCCACTACTCACCACTGGTCCAATAATTATGAAGAATGCAACAGTTATCATGCGTAAAGTGCAGCGTGCACGGCAACGGTTAGCCCAACAAATGTGCCACAAAAGCTGAGTAAATCCCACTACTCACCACTGGTCATCTAAAAATGAAGAAGGCAACAGTTAGCCCAGCAACAAATGGCTGCGAAGCGACGGCGGCGAGCCGAGGACCCTGCGTACGCACAATGAGAGAATACTAAGGAACGGAAAAGGCAACGGCGGCTGCGAGAAGACCCCGAAGCGATGGAAGCCTATGCCAACGACGGTGTGCCCGTAGATCTATGAGAGTTGCGAACGCTTCGTTTCAGCGCGAGTTTCTGTCTCTGGAGGTCGGACAACCGTGTCGTGTCTGTGACTGTGGTTTAATTCGAATCACTCTGCGCTTATAATCAATGTAGGAATAATCTAGAATCACCTACCAAAAGCCTAGCAACGACCTATAGGTAACCTAGAATGAACCTGCGTCACATAGCTAAAGCCTAGAAACAACTTGGAAGCAACCAGATTTGTATTTCGAATCGTCCAGTCGCGCTGTTTCAAACCTTGCGCGTCTTAGTGAAAGCTTCGCAAATTTTTACATGCAAAGCATCTCTTGCTCGAGGGTAGGTCTCGCGGTGGGCTAGTCCGCACTCACACTAAGCATGCAGCTGTGCGTTACTCTCTCCACGGAAAAGGAGGGAGGAGGCGAACCGGTCAAGCGGGTTCCCTCTGTGCTGCTGTCCGCAAGAGAGTCGGCGGGGAAGCAGGAGGGCGGCGTGGTGCGCTTCCGGGGTGGGGGGGGGGGGGGACGTCAGAGGCGGGGGTAACCCGCGGCTGCTTGTCTCACTCACCTGCTGTGAGGATGCGAACGGGTTTCTGTCCTGCTGTGTACTGCATTCCTCCCGGTTGCTGCTGCTTGCCGGCTCAAAAAGCGGGTTTTGAGGAGCGGGTTTCTGGGTCTCTGTGTGCCTTTGCGACGAGGCTGGCGGCGAGATGGCCGCGGTTGTCTACTGAGCCGACTCTCCTGACAGCAATGAAGGAGGGGTAGTGGAGAGTGCTGTCATGGCGCTCGCCTGACCCTTCCTGGCTTTGCCTGGCTGTGGTGCGTTCTTCGGGGCGGTCAGAGCCCTGGCGGCCTTTCGGGTGCGTGTGCGGTACGCATGCGCAACTATAATCCTTCCCTCTTTCCAACAGCTGCGCGTTACTCTCTCCACTTCTCTACCAGCCCCTGCTTGCGCTTCTCCTGCGTTCTCACTTCTGCTCTCTCGGCGCAAGCACTACTCTCCTCCTCTAAGCGGGTAGAGCGCAGCGCGCGCTCAGTGCAGTGCGTGCTATAACACTGTTAATACAACGTTAGTAACACCTTTAATAACGATCCGAGGTCGGTAGCATGCCCAACGAACACCAACGGAACGCGATCGTGCAAGGGCTCCGGCTTTGCATCGCCTCATGGTCCCCTTTAGCGGGAGATGGTGTATTTTTTTTTCGATGACAGCCAGATGCAGTCGATCCGTGGCCCAATCGGACCGTTCACCACCCTCTCCTCTAGTCCTTTCTTACACCCCTCCATCGGCAAGCGTTCGTGCCTGCTTTGCGCTCATGGGTATGTGGTGCCTCACGGCGAATGTCAGATGAGATAATTTTTCGTTCAGTCTTGTTCATATCCGTAGGGCGGCGTCTTGCATCCCTCATCATCACTATCTTGGCTGTCACACTGGCTCTCTAATGCCATTTTCGACAAATAGCACCTGTGTTCGCCGGTGCGCCCAGGCGCTACAATGACTGGACGAAACGGCGTACCAGGGTGCACCGGAGCGATTTGTCGGAGATTCCATTAATAGACGCAGTGTTTTCAAATGGCGAGTCTCCGTTCGTGGCGCTACGCGGGCTACCAACGGGGACACGTCACTGCCGCGCTGCTGCATACATTGCCTTTAAATGTGCCACACGAGGGCTGTGAGGCTGCTGCGGCATTCCTTCGAGCCAAAAAGGAAGGAGTATGAAGGAACAAGTTTGACAGAAGCATGATATAGGAGAGGGACGCCCCGTCTACTGCACCTCTACGGAAACGCGCTTAGGTCGCATGTTTGACGCATGCAGCCGTACCCTTTAGATGGCGTCGCACCACGACAAGAGCCTGAACTAAGGCGGACCAGCGCCAAAGGTTCCCATTGAGGAGCGAGTGTTTGCAGTAGCATTGAGAAAAAGAAATTGAAGATGCGTTGCCCTGGCGCACACTCGCCTAGTTTTGTGGAGACGACCCCGGAGTTTAAAGGGCCCCTAAGCCACCCAGAGGTCGAAAGTTCGTTGTGGCGTTGCAGTTGTGCACGAGACTACAGAGAACGCTGGCGGAGTTGCACGCGTGTTCTTGTTTCGCTCTTTCCTTCGCTAGGCTGCGTTCGTCGGCTCGTCGATCCACCTCTCCGAGTGCCTTTCGTCAGCGTCAGTGATGGAAACGCAAGAAGCGCACGCATCTGCTAGCATAAAACAGGGTCTTGTTTGCCCACTGACAGAGTCTCCTGCTCGCGACGTCACCTAATCATACAGGTGACGTCATGACGGCTGTTGTCGACAGAGCAAAGGCGCGGAGAGGAGCAGGCGAGCGTCTGTTGATGGTTTAGTGACCCTTTAACCAAGCTTAAACACCGCTGGTAAAGAATTAAGCCAGTTCCACGCATTGAAAGCCATTGGACAGCGAAACTGTAAGTGCGCGAGTCTATGTGATTGGCTACCTAAATCACGTGGTGTAGTAACGACACCACTTGATTAGAAATACGTGCGACTACACTTCATTGGGCTAAGCGAGATCACGTCACCTGCGGGATCAGGCAATTTTGTGTCACGTGATTTCTAGCGAGATCACGTGATCTGCCAGCTGATGAAATGGTGTGTCAACGAACGCCTCGGCTCAGCTGGTAATACGCCGGCGCAGCCAAAATCCTGCCAGTGTGCGCTCCCTGTTACATATATATGACCCTGTTACGCGCCCAGGTACCTCATTTAGTTTATTACAAACGATTTAAGTCTCTAAATAATGTAATTAAAGAAAGTGCAAATTGCTCTGCCTTGCCTTGGTTTAATACAACTAATTTAAGCCTCTAACTAATTTAATTATTGAATTACTGCTGCTACTACTTCTACTACTACTACTAGGACGACAGCACAGGGTAGACGAATTGAACCTCGCTGTAAAAACGAAGTCTTTATTTGGTCCTCGAAGCGGATTTATTTCATCCTTTTGCAAGTGCGTAGCCGAACGAAGGAAGCCTAGACGTTAGCCGGTTTCTGCATGGTCTCACTAGCTGCCGGCGCCTGGTGCTCTTTCTCGAAGCTGAACGAGTCGCTGTCCACGGTGCGGACCGTCTGATCGCGTCTACTGGCGTACCACCGATCTGTAGTCCGCAGATGACGGCCTCCTGTAGGGGCTAAGGGCAATATACATTGAGCTTTGGATGAATTGAAGCTTCTACATAATGAATTTGTTTGCATTTAATTCCACTTTGCAGCGTACTGTTCCATACGATCGCTTTGTTGAAGGCATCACCATATTCGACGAGTCGTTGGACGTGGCGCCACCGCGAGCCACGTCAAAAGTATGATTTTTAGTTGCTCAAAATCCACATATCCGCAGACGAATTTGCACTGTATTTCTAGCCTCAGATTTCGTTCTGCTTTTGCAAAAACCGAGCTCAAATGGCTTCAGAATAGAGAGATATTTATTTACAACTTAATTCAGATTGATAACTATAACACACATAAATTAACGTATTGTAAAACTATTTTATTTATTTATTTAAAAGTACCCTAGAGGCCCCTGTAGGCAATGCGTAAGGGAGGTTACGCATGAAAATGTTACAACGTGAACAGTGCACGAAAGGAACGGGTATAAATACATAAAAGAAATGAGAACAACAAAAAATGTTACTGTAAGATATGCGGGACCGTAGTGAACATTACGTGAGAATATATACCCTAAAGAGAGGCAAGGAAAAGATAGACTTTAAATCACGACAGCACATTTACAGAATAAAATTTGGCACGTTAAAATACAAGCAGTATATTTAAAGAACGAACGCAACATAACTTGGCTATTACAAAAACATTTTACGCAAAATTGCACATAAATAACAATAAAGGCTATGAAAAAACATTGTGATAGGCATGGTCTCAAGCATTATTTTAACAAATGTGTGTTTAGCGGATGGCTAAAGTTACCTTGGGTACTTACGGAAGCGAGGGTGTTAAGATGGTCGTTCCAAAGGCGAATGGCTCTTGGAAGAGCGGAATAGTTAAATGAATTGGCCTTCCCGTAAATGAGGATGAGGTTAAACTGATTGTATAAACGTTCTGTCCTGTAGCGCGAAGTTTTAAGCTGCAAAAAATGACGACGTTTTCTTATCGATGTATTTATCAAACAATGATAGCTGGGCGATATCCCGATAGAATATCGATTGCGATTCTATCGGGATAGTTACGACAGAATATCGATTGCTTTGAAATAATGCATTGATTTGACGATTTTACAGAAATTTCTTCAATGGTGGCGTCTCAAAGGGATATTTTCGCGAAAAAACTCGCCGCCGGCGAGTGTACAGAAACACGGGTGCACGCAAATGAGGCCTTCGGAGGCGCGCCTGACACATCCGTATTTCTTGGCGCCGTTTTCGACCACATAATCTGGGAGTGTGGTAGCTCCCCAGGGGCTAAGTCAAATATCAATTGTAGAGAGGCCTGGGAAGCCCTGCTGCGGAGCGAGGAACCCGCTTCACAGCAACAAGCCATCCGCCTGGCGGAAGAAGCCGCGAGGAGTCAAGACCTCTTCGCCTGCTTCTAATCGCGGAGGTGCCGGCCCCCGTTGCCTAGGCCTGTGTGCCGAGGACGGGGAGTAGGGGGCCTCCTTTTCTGGCGGAACAATAAAGTTGTTATCATCATCATCATCATCATCCACAAGTGATGCTCTCTCGAGCGTGGCCTTGTGGGAGATCAGCTGTTTCTGATATGAAAATCCTATCTATTATAGAGCTCGCTTGGAACTGCACATTGCCATATTACGTTGTTGCCTGAATACGAACGCGTGGCCGTCGTTGTTGCCCGTAGCAACTGAACTGCTGCGCTCCTAAGCAGGTGGATGACGCTAGATGAGCAGCCTGTTGGGCCAGTATGCTATCCACGAACATTCAAAAGGTATAGCGCGAGTAACGACTAACACAGAAGCGCTAGTCCGTCGTTGTCTGCTTCCCATTTTCTTTGTTCGTCGCTTTTTTGCGCTGTACTTTTTTTTAGTGTACGTGCATGACGGTCCAATTGCCCGCATAGAGGTACAATTAGGTACGGAGCATTGCACAATGCGATAGCGAGAAAGAAATGGAGTGGAGAAAAAGAAAAGAAAGAAAGAAGGAGAATGGAAGAAAGAAATAGAGAAAGAAAGGAAGAAAGTCTTTAAAGAAAAAAAATGAAGAAACAAAGAAAAAAGAAACGAAGAATGCCAGGCACGCACACGCCAAGCTTCGCTTGCTCCCATTTTTTCCGATAGCGCACGAGCGCCAGATTTCTTCTTCTTCTTCTTCTTCTGCTTCTTCTTCTTCTTATTATTATTATTGTTATTGTCATTATTATTACTATATTATTATTATTATTATTATAGTCGGGATGCATGCTTGCTATGCTCCTGCCCGTTTTTCGGTAAGCAGCAGTTTTTCCGCTGTGAAAGTTGTTCTAAACGTGTTCATGCGAAGTGTGTAACCTGGCCTGATGAAGAGCTGCAACTTCTGAAGTCTGGGTCGCGCTCATTTTGCTGCAATTTATGTGATCTGAGCAGTTCTTCTGGTAAGCCTAACGAAGACAACTCGGCGGCGTGCAGCGATGAGCCCTGCAGCTGCTCTCAAACCGGTTCCCTCTCCACGTGTGCCCCTACGGGTGGTGAGCTCGCCGGGCTGCGCCGCCTCCTCCTCGACGCGTTGGAGGGAATCTCGTTCCTCAGCGACGAGGTATCCCAACTACGCGAAGAAAACGAGCGCCTCCGCAAGGATCATTCCCGCGGTGTTGAACAACAAGCCCGTGTGGTCGCCTCCCTTCGTGCAGAGGTCCGCTTCCTGCGTGAGGAGCTGACGCGCCGCACGGCCGCCGTGTCAGTGAAGGCGCCTGTGATCCCTCCAGAGCAGGTGACCGTTGGCCGATCTGTGACCTCCAAGCAACCTGCGTACTCTGAACAGCCTCTGTCCAAAATTCTTTCATCTTCGAATTCGCCGCCATGTGACGTAGACACGTCCGAGCGTGTCAGTGTGATGCCTGCGACAGCCTCTTCTGCAGCGGTAACTGAGGGTGTAAGAAAGAAGAAACCCGCCTCGTTTGGAGCATTGAAGACATCCACTATATCCGTAGCTCAGCGGCCACAACGGCCACAACGGCCAAAGGCCATTTTTGTTACGAAGCTGAGCCCGGACACCACTGCTGCTGACATCAAAAAACATATTGCTTCATTCGATATGTCTCCCATTTCCTGCCGGCGACTTCAAACAAGATTCCAGTCATATTCTTCATTCTATATCGAAGTTGACGAGGAAACGCTACAACGCCTGAATGACCCTTCGATGTGGCCCCTCGGATGCCTCTTCAAGCCATTTCGTGGGGAGCTGCGCGATGACATGCTTCATCCCTCTGAGCAAGTGACTGGAAACGAAAGTGCCGTGTAACGTAGACATATTCTACCAAAATGCTCGGGGTCTGCGTACCAAGACACTGGAGTTTTTCTCTAATGTTCTTTCGTCTTGTTTTCCTATTATCGCTATTTCTGAAACCTGGCTCGGCACTGAAATTCTCTCATCGGACTTTTTTCCCCCGACTTACACCACCTTCCGCCGTGACCGAGATTTCAGTGAAACCAAACAGAAAGGCGGTGGCGTGCTGATTGCCATTGACAATTCACTGAAATCCGTTAGACGGAAAGACCTAGAAACTATCGAAGAATCGATCTGGCTAGAAATCAACCTTGAGCGCCGTGAAAAATTGTTGATTGGATGCTTCTATTTACCGCCCAGCATTTCCCCTGCCTCGTTTCACGATGTCATGTCTTCTATTGAACTTGTGATATCTTCTCATAGTGGGCACAGAATTATTGTTCTTGGGGATTTCAATGCACCTGGAATTGACTGGAGCACGCTTACCTTTTCTCATTACAATCATTTCACAGAGAAAAAGTGCAGCCTGCTCTTGGACTTTCTGGCGTTTAATTCCCTAGTGCAACATAATTCAGTCGTCAATTCCAGTGGCAACGTCTTAGACCTGTGTGTGTCAAACGATCAACCCCTTGAAGTTTCCCGCTCCAACATCTCTCTTGTACGTCCGGACAAATTCCACCCACCACTTAACGTAAGATTATCTGCATCAGCCGAAACAACGAGCTACAGCAGTTACGTAAACAAATCTCCAAGATTTGCGTTCAAGCGAGGTGATTACACGGGCCTCTATCATCACTTGTCCACCGTTGAGTGGTCACAGGTTACTGACAAACCTAATGTTGATGACCAGGTTGATCGGTTTACGGAGCTTGTACTGAGCAGCATGCTTAATTTTATTCCCCAGTATACACCTAAACAACGTAAATATCCCCACTGGTTCTCATCTGAACTTATCAGTGCACTGAAGCATAAAGATCACGCACACAGGAAATCTAAATGTTCTCCATCCAGCGAGTGGAAGGAAGAGTTCAGCTTTTTTCGAACTCTCTCTAAACGCCTATATAAACGGGATCATAGTTCGTACATTCAATTCTTAGAAAAAAGCGCCTCTGACAGGCCGGCTGAGTTTTGGAAGTATGTGCGTAAACGGTCTAGCAAAAGCGGAGAGTCCTTCAGACTACTAGACTCAAATGGGGTAGAAGTGCATGCCGTCGCTGACTGTTTTGCCACACATTTCTCATCCGTTTATAAGGCCTCAGACTCCAGCACTGATATCAGACAACAGCCCAAGGCAGTTAGCTCATCCAGTGCTTTGTCGCTGGATGAAAATCTTATCAGCGAATGCATTAAGCGCTTAAAACCATCCTTATCATGTGGCCCAGATGGCATCCCCTCCGCCATACTAAAAGCATATGGTACTATATTTGTCCCAGTACTGACTACGATATTTAATAACTGCCTGGACACTTCCACATTTCCTAGCATGTGGGAAAACTGCTCGTGTTTTCCCAGTATTTAAGTCGGGCTCTAAAACAGATGTTTCTAATTATCGCCCGATTTCTCTACTATGTGCCACATCAGAGATCTTCGAACTGGCTCTTCATAAAATATTGTTTTTTAGTGCGAAAAACTCATTGATTCCAAATCAACATGGTTTTCTTGCTGGCCGCTAAACTACCACAAATCTTGATAGTTTCATGACGCAGATCTCCACACCTATTTCTCAGAGAGGACAGGTTGACGTTATCTACTTTGACCTGAGCAAGGCTTTTGACGTAGTCAGCCACACACCGAGTATGGTTAAGCTTGCGAACTTTGACGTTGACTTGTCGATTGTGAATCTCTTGCACAGCTATCTGCTCAATAGATCTTGTTATGTTGCCGTAAATGGCCAAACCTCTTCTTTGTATAAAGTGACTAGTGGGGTCCCTCAAGGGTCGGTATTAGGCCCACTCCTATTTTTAATTTACGTTAATGATGTTTCTTTTGCCATTCGTAATTCTTCTTTCCTCTTGTATGCCGATGACATCAAGATATTTAAGGAAATTTATTCAGTTAACGACTGTCGCTTGTTGCAGTCAGATTTGTGTTCTTTTTCCGAATGGTGCAACGGCAATAACCTTTCTCTAAATACCGCAAAGACAAAATTCATGTCTATCACTCGCAAAACATCTAGCGTGTCATTTCAATACTTTGTCAATTCTGTGCCGTTATGCAAGGTTTATGAAATCAGTGATCTTGGTGTTGTTGTTGACAGCGCGTTAAACTTTTCTTCTCACGTTAAGCGTGCTGCTATGCGGGGCCTTCGTTCTCTCGGATGTGTTTGTAGAATATCTCGAGAATTCAGGTCTCCCATGGCCCTACACAAATTGTACACGGCAATATGTCTTCCGCAACTTGAGTATGCGTCCGTGATATGGAATGGCATTGCTCAATCCAGCGGTAACACCATTGAACGAGTCCAGAAAAAATTCCTCAGCATATATAACCATCGCTTTGCTAAAAATGACTCTGGATCTCGTTCAAATACTGCTGAGTCATTATCACTGCCATCACTTCACTGCCGACGAAATCGTTCTGATCTCTTATTTCTCTACAAGCTAGTCCACGGTTTCATATCCTGCCCTGTACTTCTCAATTGTGTTAATTTTCGAATTCCGCGTAAGTTAACCAGAGAGAACAGACCGTTTCATGTACCCGCCTGCTTCTTCCAACACTCTACCGTTCACAGAATACAAAGTCTTTATAATATTAGTTTTCTTGATCTTGACGTTTTTCATAGTCCACAATCACTGTTTTTATCCGAGCTTTGCACTGTTTTGACATAGTATGGCACAGTGTACAAAGTCTTCCCTTCTCCGTCTTTCCGCATAGTTGTATATGTGCAATCTAATTTTTTATTCCCCTTCAATATTTCTCATATTGTCTTATTTTACTCCTCCCCTTTAGTGTTCATTTCTCTTTGTCTACGTGTTTTTGCTCTTTTTATTTCTGAAGACTGTCTGTATTGTATTGTTTATTTTTATTGATTTTATTTTTGCGTGCGCCTGCACAAAGACCTCACGGTTGTTCCTGGGCACGTTAAATAAATGATTGATTGATTGATTGATTGATTATTATTATTATTATTATTATTATTATTATTATTATTATTATTATTATTATTATTATTATTATTATTATTATTATTATTATTATTATTGTTATTATTATTATAGCATTTCTCTCGCATCGAAATGCGGCCACCATGTCCTCAAATGGAACCCGCCTCTTGGATCTTACTAGCACAACCATTTAGCAGAGAAGCCACCATGGTGGGTGGCGTCGTTTGAGAGGGGCTACGTTCGTGTAATTTATCGTATTAACCGACCCTTCGTATAAGGCGACATTATTCCAAGTTACCTTCATGCCAACTGCAGTGGCACAGGGTGCTCTCGCACCGGGATTCTATGTTTGGCTTTCCGGCGTAGACTTTCTGGCACGCGGCTTCACATGCAGCAGGGTTGCATCCTGTAGAAGCAAAAAAAAAAAAAAAGCGGTACAATAAATCCGTCAGGAATACGAAACAACTGACACGTGTAATTCCCACAATTATCTGTCAAGACGCATCGTAGGGATTGCGCTCCTGTTTATAAAAAGTCACAGCTTCGCCGCAAGGGCGAAGCAATGAATGCGATAGCAAGCAACTAATGCTATACGAAGTGAGGCTCGCCAATGGATACTCTCAGTTTGAACAGCGCTCCTGTTGCAAAGGCGGCCGAAGCAGCGAAGGAAACTAGCGTGCTTCAAGTGTCGAGCTGTGACACTTGATAGTTCGCGCTCATCTTCTGTTTGTTCGTTTAGCGGCGTCCCTTCAGCTCGAGTGACTTTCGTACGCTCCGTAACATGAGCGCGGACACCACGGTGAAAGCGTGAAACATCCCTCTTCCCCTCAGCAATAGAAAACCGCGCGAGCAGACAGCGGAAGGGCAAGGTTCTCCCTGCGCAAGTATAAGAAGAAGCGAGCGCGCTCGCCGACGACTTTTAAATCCACCCGTCGCGCTCCTAACGCCATCTCGCTGGTAATGAAGAAACGCTTATAAGCGCCTAGCGTCTTTGAGTCCGTCCAGCGGTAAATGGTGTGTATATAACGCTCGCCGTTAGCTGCGTGGAGGATCTGCGTTTCGTGGCGTAGTGGATAGCGCCACTCGCTGCGGAGCAAGAGGTCCCCGGTTTGATTCCGCGCTTCGGAAGCATTTTTCTGAATTACTTTTCTTTGTGGCTTTTATATATATATATATATATATATATATATATATATATATATATATATATATATATATATATATATATATATATATATATACATTCTTATACATATACGGTGCATGACGGGCGACGGCAAAATTCAGCCGAGACTGTACATATAATTGCTATCGCAATAAAAGCGAAAACCATAGATACCTTATCAAACGCGAAAATTGACGCTCGGCGTCGCCGTCAGCACAGGCAATGCAACAAGCATAATCACGTGATGACGTCGCCATGACGTCACAGATCCACAAACGTTTTGACGTCATCGTGACGTCACTGTGACTAGGCATAACGTGATGTCACATGATGACATCAACACATTACATCCCCGCTTGGTCAAAGATGGGCCGATCACGCAGGCAGTGCCCAGCCACGTGAACCTCCGATCTTGGAAGCAGTGCAAAATCACGTTAGGTGCAGGAAGTTTTCGGTTAGATATAGCGCTTGTGTCACGCCTTGTGTGTTTACGCTCTAACTTTAAACTCAGGAGTATGTACCAACTAGGGCCACAGGAAGTTTTATTGAAGCTTTCGGAAGGGTAAGAGAATCAGTACATTGACTGAGAACAACAAGAGGACGAAGAAGATGGCTTTCGCCTTCGGCTCGCCTCAGGTGAATGCGTAAAGGGACCCTGGGATTTTTTTTTCTTGCCTACGAAATAGATTTATTTGAGAAACCAAAAGGCCAGACTTGTGAGGAACACGCAGCACCCTCACAGATCTGCGCATTCAACCAAAGAACCCAAAGGGTCCCGATACATTGACCTCAGACGACTCGAACCACTCTAGATTTCTTCAGCGCACCTGGTTTTACACTGCCTCCGTGATCGGCCCACCTTTGACCAAGTGTCCATGCCGTATAAGGACGTCATCTTGGCATACTTTTACGCTATGTGACGCCAATGGTGACGTCATCACGTGATGATGATGTTTTGCATCACTCGTGCTGACGCCGATGGTCACTTTTCGCCTTTGATGAGGCATTACATGCTTTAAAAAGTTTATTGGGCATCCCCTGACGAGGAGCTGTACTATAGCTTTGTTGCATATTGGTGGCTTAGCTCCGCGGCCGCTCGCTATGTATTAGGCGTTGTCGTGGACGAATTTCCGGCAACAGCGACGTCACACAATGTTTAATAAGGTTCGTGCATTACAATATTCGTTAATGAGCATTATGTAGATGACCATGGCAGAACAGTAAGCTATCCATGGCAGTCTGTAAAGGAACGCCCGCACGCTTGTCCCGTCCGACCGTAGTCGCGCATTGGGAGAACGAGGAGCTGTAGAACACTGTACCTTAACCTCGATGGAGCCAGATTGATAATGGCACACGTCGCTCAAATCATTATGAAAATCCTCCGCTGCTAATCTGGTTATAATGCAGAGTTCAGCTGCATATCCAAGTAGCTCTACTTTTAAGATGCGCAATAATAAGCACCGGAACAAAGTAATGACCTGAAGATTTTATCTTTTAAGTCAACGACTACAACATAAAGGAAATGCGTACAATGCTACTGTTTAAAGCTCTGCGACGAATTCTTCATGCGGCAAGGAACCAGGCAGTGCAGGCTTGCAGCACCGACAACAGTGCTTCTGTGACGCAAATGAAGGGGTTCGACTCTTGTCCTCTGCTGATAGGCGTGCGCACAGGGGGGGCAGGGCCGCCCCCCCTAATCATTTAAGAGGGGGTTGCAAAATCTTCCCCATACATTGACTTAGTAGGGTGGGGGGCGCTGCGATGAACCTTTGCCCCCACCTAATGGGGAACCCTGCGCACGCCTATGCCTCTGCTATGCTCTGGCTTGAACAGCAGCATTTTCGTTATAGTTCGCTCGCGTCGCAAGGGGCTCCTCGACTACTAGCTGTATTTTCTTCTCGTGGTAGTTCTATAGATGGCTGCCAGCATTACAGGGGGCTAAGAGACGTTTACATTTAACGTATCTTCTCTATACCCACCGCCATCGCAGTCAGGATCACGTCCCCGAGTTAGTAGCGTAAGTCAATGCGCTGAATGGCGTAGAAATAGCTTACGTGAAAACGCAAGCGTCCCGCCAAGCGAGTTAAAGACTGTACGCTGCTTTGGAAGCATCTTTGGAAGCACTTTGCGGCTTATTTGGAAAACTTGGCGTTCTCTTCGTCCAATTTATGGCGTATATATGTGCATTTAAATCTAGGAGTGGTAGTCAGCGCCTTCAGGTAGTATGGACGCCTTCAGGCAGCATGCGTGGGATCATTGATCAGCTGCCAGCTCGAAAAAGGTCACGTGCTTCGTGACGCCAGCAAGCAGAAAAAGAGTTTCCATACACGCCGTCATGGCTACCAGTGGCGCTGACTAACACTCCTAGGTTTAAATGCACATATATACACCATAAAGTGGACGGGAAGATGACCATCGCCACAGCTAAGTGGCACCGCATCGGACACGTTATTCGAAGGTCGCAGGTTCGGTCCCTGCCGGCGGCAAATTATCTTTCCGTCCACTTTACTTTCTCCACATTTACATCATAAATACTACAAAATAACATCCCCAATACTTTATTTGGCTTTCTTGTCCGTTAGTCCAAATTATTTTGTGTGTAAGAGTGATATAGTCAAGATGCAATAAAATTATACCACCTCAAAGCTTAACAAAGAATGTTTAATAAAGAGCAGTGATACAACATATTTGAAAGGCTTGCAAAACATAGAAAGGCGTTAGCCTGACGAAGGGAAGGAAACCAGCTTAGCTGCTTTATCAACGTCCGCGAAGCGTAGCTGGTTCAATTTCTTTTTAGTACTATGACCGCACCACGCCCTATCAGAAGTCAAACGCTGACAGTGATTTACATTGTTTTATTGAAAATCCACCGTGCTACGACTTTGTTGAACTAAATAAAGAAATGACGCTTACCTTTGGTCCAAGTGCAAGTGCAGACGTCATTGGCACATTCGTGTCTCAGGTTTTCCTCGGATCCGTGCCTCACTTCACACATGGTTTTGCATGTGTCCGCAGCGCAAACTGCGCAGAAAAATATCAGCGCTATTAATTCATCACGGTGCAATTGTATTAAATGCGACCCATTTCTTAGCGAACCTCAGGCACTTTGGGCGTTTCTATCTATCTATCTATCTATCTATCTATCTATCTATCTATCTATCTATCTATCTATCTATCTATCTATCTATCTATCTATCTATCTATCTATCTATCTATCTATCTATCTATCTATCTATCTATCTATCTATCTATCTATCTATCTATCTATCTATCTATCTATCTATCTATCTATCTATCTATCTATCTATCTATCTATCTATCTATCTAGCCGCCTACGTCTGGGCGCTCTACCGGTCGTCTCCATAGGCTGTAATATACCAAAATTTGCATGCCATAGGATGAGTGTATGACGAACACGATTCACTGGTGATGACATGAATAACGCAAAACACCTGCCGCGTACGTCATGAAACCCTTTCCCTCAGTCACATGTGGCACATACCCACATACCAGAATTCATGTTATGCGGGTATGTGCCACAGGTGGTTACAGAGTCTCAGTCAACGCAGTAACCGCGAACATACACATTGACACGGAAGGAAAGGGATAATAATAGTAATTGTTGGGGTTTTACGTCCCAAAACCGCGATATCATTATGAGAGACGCGATAGTGAAGAGCTCCGGAAATTTTAAAAAATCTGGCATTCTTTAACCTGCACTGACATTGCACAGTACACGGGCCTTTAGCATTTCGCCTCCATCGAAATGTGACCACCGCGGCCGGATTCGGACCAGCGACCTTCGGGTCAGCAGCCGAGCACCGTAGCCACTACAGCATTTCGGCCGACGCAAGGAAAGTTAGGGAGCTGAAGGCAGAGCACCCCTGGAAGACGCTGGACTACCATCCACTCGTCCATGTGGTCCAGAACGTTGATCACGTGGATTACTCAAAAACCGTAGTAAATGCTTCCTACAATAACGCCGCCGAGAGGACGATGTCCCTCATGATTACCGGTGACTTCAGCATTGATTTACCAAAACCCAACAACGCCTGATTCTAAGACGGCATGAAAGGCGGCTTGGATGTGGACCTCGGTACCAACAAGACCTCGGTACCAATTCCAGGACAGAAGGCAACATAGATCATTTCTTCGTAAAATTCATCCGCAGTTCCCCCCAGCTCTACTATACCTCGCACTTCACTAAACTTAGACCATTCGTAGCCGCGATCACGAACGGATCCGATAACATGTCCTGTCCAGCTGCTGCTCATTTATCACGGTGACAATGACCTTATTCAAGAACTGCCAACAACCCCTTCCACATATGCACACGGGTTCGTGAAAAGTGCGTGCGTTCTCCGTCATAACGAATAAGAATAAGTATAACAACTGTAACGCAACTCTAAAAACTGCAACTGTGACTGTAAAGTACGTGCAGTGCGCCACCGCGTGCCACTCGGCTGTGTATATACCTAGAGAAACTTTTCTGAATAAAGCTTAGTTGCGAGTAGCGCCTGTCCTGTGCATCTGTGTTCCTTGATTGTCCTATTCGAATACGCGCTATCCAGTATTGCAGATTATAAGCACTATATATCAGCTTAGTGTGTTTGGTGTTGGTAATACCTATGTTGCTGTTGGAATCGTTCAGCAACTGTAAACAACTGCTAATATAATGCATGTGCGACTATTCAAAATATGTGTGTGCGTATACCATTTGCACATTTCTCTAGCGTCGTTCCGTAACGTTTCGCTCAATGTGAAAAATTGCGTCACAGTCACCTTCCTGCGCATGCTTCGCATAACATCGATTCCCACGATACGTAAGTTTTTTTTTTTTTGGTAGAAAGCCACCGAAGAAATATCACGTGACCTAAGTGCGAAGCTTTAAAAGAACAAAAAATCATGAGCCAACAAACTCTGTAAAGGCGGATACTCAGCGAAGCTGTGTTGCTAGCACGCGTCAAAGCAGTGACACAGAATTTTGATGAAATGTGCAGAAATCTAAGGAAGCCTCCTTTTGAATTTAGCTTATGCTCCCTTCGAGCGCTTCCACCTTAGGTGGAGTTGGCCTAAAGAACAGTGTGATTTATATTATTCGTTATTAATTTAGTTGCTCACTTGTATAAGCTTATTTATTGACTTCTTTTCTTTATTGAAAATTAAATAATAATAATAATAATAATAATAATAATAATAATAATAATAATAATAATAATAATAATAATAATAATAATAATAATAATAATAATAATAATTATAATCAATTCATTACACGCGGGCAACTATTACACTTTAGTGGACCAGTGGTGTGTAGTAAGGTTTGTCCAATATCTTTGGCACGTACCGGCTAGGCTTTTCTAATGAGATGGTACTGTTCGCGTACATACGAATGGCCTAGTTAGATGTATCGTGTGTCGCACGGTGCTATCAGTGACTCTTACCTCAACCAACGCGAGGCTCGGAACATGCGCAGCGGTTTAGCGGCGAGCATGTAAACGTCACGCGTACCGCGTTACCGTTACCAGAAGGCACCTTCGTCGAAGGCGCTCACCGATGGCCCGATGTGCACGATAGAAAAATAAACAGGCCACAAATGAGCTGCACATGTGCGGAGCTTCGCGTTGGTGTAGATAGGCGTCACTAATAGCACCGTGGAGCACGCGCTCTCGTTTTCGCGCTAAGCCTGCTCACAGCTGCATGTGCCGCAACAACCATCTGAGTAGGGGAATGCCGTCTCAGTTTCGAACATATGAACTTATACAACACGCACCTAGCACATGGGCGTTAAATAGGCAATAAATCTTGCACCTAGAACATATCGAAGCGATGCTAACGGGCGCGGCCAGCCTCGAACCCTGGACGTTAATCAGAGCTGCGCAACTCAATTGCTTATGAGCTATCGCGGCGGGTATTCATGCTCTCTCTAAGACATGATCATCTTTACCTGCCATAAATGTAGTCCAAAAAGAGAAAAACTTATTTTGCCTGTGTTCGCGATTATACATCCACCTCTAAATAAGCACAGTGTAACGCAGTTCCACTATCTATCTATCTATCTATCTATCTATCTGTCTGTCTGTCTGTCTCCGCACATTACGTACACAACCGCAAAGAGTATTCCGTTGTGGCACTAATTTTCAAGTTTCTTCGCATCGCCCATTGAATACTAGTACATCTCCCCGCCACGGTGGTCTAGTGGTTATGGCGCTCTACTGCTGACCCGAAGGTCCCGGGATCGAATCCTGGCCGTGGCGGCTGCATTTTCGATGGAGGCGAAAATGTTTGAGGCGCGTGTACTTAGATTTAGGTGCACGTTAAAGAACCCCAGGTGGTCTAAATTTCCGGAGCCCTTCACTACGGCGTCTCTCGTAATCATATCTTGGTTTTGAGACGTTAAACCCCAGATAATATTATTATAATAAAAGTACATCTAGTTTCGAGCATTGTCCCTACAAATTTTGCTAGCTGAAACACCGGACATGACGTCAGAGCAGCGCACCTCAGCCGCTATCCTATTGCTGATACGTACTCTCCTTATGGTAGCAGCGGCAGGCGCCCTTCGAATCGCACTTCCCGTAGACGCCCCGGTCGTGCGAATGTTCGGCCTCTTTTTTGCAAGTGGCATTGCACGCTCTGCCATCACAGTACTCGGTGTCCCTAGAAGCAGGAAATAAAGTCATGCTTGATTCTTTTCGTAGGAATCGCTCATGACACGGCACTTGAGCGTGTCTTCGTAGAGGTAACTGAGGCTATGCTCGACGTTAATCATGGCAATCTGCACGACGTGTATCGCTGTTAGGCCTGTCTGCCTGCCGTTGACGTAGACGCTCACAAGCTGGCTCACCTTGTTACAACTCTCTCATATTCAAGAATGCAACGCACAATTGAGGAAACAAGAAAATAAACACTCACAGGGTCATTTATGCATTTGCCTAAGACGACTCGAAGGCGACTGTACTCTTTTTCCCCCTATTAAAGTGTTTCTTGGGTACTTAAACGCAGAAATTTTGGTCTGTCTGTCCGTCTGTCTGTCTGTCTGTCTGTCTGTCTGTCTGTCTGTCTTTCACACGATTCAGCCACCCGGCTAAAGTTTAAGCAGTTGCTGAACGCCCAGCCATCTTGATCTGGTAGCTGCGTTCATACTTGTGAACAGTGTCGATCAAAAAGCAAATATTACGCATACCTGAGGCGCAAAATCAATACGTAAGTATTAGGTGGCGTGTTCCTTTACTAGAAAATACATAGATACGTAATTCTAAAGACTCTAGGGCTTCTTAGGCTGCGCTGAAACAGCGCAGAATCGGTGGGAAGAAGACTATCGTCTTTCGACGACATTTGCAGCGTAGCACGCAGATATGCGGCCAGTTTCCTTCTCAGTCGATGTACTAATCCTCCTGGCTCAAACATGCGCTGCTACCTTCGCCACGAATAAATACTGACATAACCAGCTTCATATTCTTTCAAACACTCTGATTCAGTTGACTAACGCTGACGACCATCAGGCCCCTATCGGTGATGCTGAAGGAATGGAGGTCACGGCTTGGAGCAGAGGTAGCATGAGTGTCCCCCCATGCTGCAGCTATCTACGAAACTCTTGATAAGGTGACCTTCAACACCTACACTTGTGAAGCCATTGCGGACGAAGGCCAGCAAACAATCCCACACGAGGGACACAGCATGGCTCTCGTCCCGTGCCCTTTTTTATGTGTTTCTGTCGTTTTCGGGGTGGGGGGGGTATTTTAAGCATGCATCGTTTCCTACTCGCCAACCTTTCCATCTTACCGCAGAGGAAGGCACTGCACGAATAAAAAGGGCGGCTACATGAGATCGTTACCGTGCGAAATGTTACCTTGCCACCCTAGCTCTTGTTACAAACTGGTAGCAAAAACTATTCATTCAACCTACATGAATAAACATGATTGTAAAACAGCGCAAACAAAAAAAAAGAAGACACGAGAAGGAGGACCACACAAGACAGGCGCTGGATCCTTTGTGGTCCTCCATCTCGTGGATTCGTCTTTCTGCGCTCTTTGACAATGAAGTTAAACCAACTAGTCCGGTTTTGCAGGCTGTTGCAGAATAAACATCATGCGGCTTCTCTCGCATACACAGTGTACGGCGACGAGACGCTGTATTACATTATCTCAAGATTTCTTTCTTCAGAACATCACGGCAAGAGTAAGAAGTTTCCTATGGGGACTTAGCCCCTAAAGGTCCGTATAGTCATAACAACATGTGTTATTCGCTCGAGGAACTCGGTCCCCGTTTGCGGACTCGGCGCCTAGAGGGACTACAGAGACATATGCCACTAAATATTTTGTTACAATAGAAGACGAGAGCCTAAAGTTTCACTCACGAAACGCGATGCCATACCGAGTGTAACAAGGAAAATAACGTTTTAAAGTACAGAAACTGGTAGGTTAATTGACTTTGACAAGGAAAAAACGAGTGTCTGCAAATTAAGATGAGAAATGAACGTTATATCGAAACCGCGTGACCTTCACTTCTTTTGCATTTAATTTTTTTTATTTTCTTTCTATTTTTTTCAGGGAGAAAGTTGACACAGGACATCATTCCCCGTTACCGACTGCGGGTGGAAAAAGGTAACCATGGAAGTCGATATAACAAAAAGAAAAAAAAGTTGAAGCGCGAGATCCCCTGTGCTTACGGGTAATGTGGTGCGCCGTGGGTCAGCGCGATGCACAGGAGGACGAGCGTCAAGGTAGACGCCAGACGGAACATGGTGACCCAACCGCTGCCTCTTCTCTCTTATCCGGAATCAGGGGCTGCGTGTAAGAAGCGGGCACAAGTCAGAAAGTGCCGTAAACAAGAAAATAAAAATAAAATTACGCGGGCCAGGCAGCTTGTACGGAGCAAAACAACACTACAGCTACTGACACTTATTGTGGCGTTTACCCTATGTTTATCTCTCCAAACGTGCCTCAGTTATAAGACCATTCCGATCAGACGCAGGTGGACTGCAATGCGTGCGACGTACGTGTAACCACCATCATGGTTCACGGTTTTGTTTCGCTATCTCGATATATGTACATGGCCCACTGGTCTACTCTGGTGGTTATGAGATCAAGGTCGAGGGCGCAATCGCAGCCGCAGCGGCGTTAGTTCGACAAGAGCGCGTGAATTTATTTTGCTAGAGCGCTATCGGATTCCGCCTTCTTGTGTGTCGCTAGTAGATCTATAGTTAGGCGATCCTGCTGATAACGGGGACGCGAGGACATGGAAATATTTCACCTACAGCAAGAAAAAATTGGGGGCCCCTCCGCAACCGGGCATATGGAGGCCAGCGAAGCTTCCCGTGTGCGTGCCTGGTCCACTACTTTTCTTTCTTTCTTTCTCTCTCTCTCCTTCTTTCTTTCTCTCGCATTGCGCAATGATTTCTCCTAACTTTCTCCATCTCCCATGCCGAGAATGAGACCTTCACGCGCATGTTTAGCAGCGCAACACTTCTGTTGCTACAGGCAACAGTGACGGTCATGCGTGAAACAATGAAATGCAGCAATCAAATGCGGCAACATGAAATGACAAGTGACCTCGATGAAAGATCAGATTTCTATATCAGATACGGCTGATCGCCGACACGTCCACGATCGAGAGAGAATGAGTTATTCGAAAACGGCGCATACAAAAACGCATATGACAGGCGCACCATAGAGGGCCTATTTGGGTGCACCCGCATTTCTGCACACTTGCCGGCGCCGGGCTTTTCCCGAAATGGGTCGCCACCGCCGCCGAAATTTCTAACTGACCTATAAGCTGCGCCTAATGTACCCAAGAGAGAAATTGTGACAGGATATAAGCGATCCATTCGATTCATCCAGGTGAGTGTCTCAAAGCAAAGGGAATGCGCAAGCATTTGGATAATAATCACTGTTGAGGTTATTTTAACGTCCCGAAACCACGATACGATTATGAGGCAAGCCCTAGTGGAGGACTCCGCAAATTTTGGCCACCTGGCGTTCTTTAACGCGCACCTGAATCTAAGTACACGGGCGTCAAGCATTTTTCGCCTCCACCGAAAACGGGGGCGCCGCGGCCAAGATTCGATCCCGCGACCTTCGGGTCAGCACTCGAGCACCAGAACCACTAGACCACCGTGGCGGGAGCAAACACCTGGAAGAGTGATTGGATGGAGGCTGACTGCTGCGTTTGAACGCTAACACTAAACCTGACACGGTAGCACCTTGGCAATAGACTACGATATGTTGGTCGCTACTCATGATGCCCGCTCAGTCGCAGTCGAGCAACGTCCTAAAAACAAGACTTACGACAGCGGATGGCGAAGCCCTGTGTCGGCGCAGCGAGGAGCCTCTTCGTCCTGGCACTCCCTGGGAGCCTGCTGCAATTCCTGCTGATGATGATAACCTCACAACATGGCGAATACCCACTAAGATGGAGTGTGGAGGAATGGGATTGCGCCGACGAAAAATTTTATTATGATGTTAAAATCAGCATGTGCATGTGCAGTGTCTAATAGACTTAGGCAGAACATCTCATTAGTATTCAAGGGATCGCACCAGATAATGATTTGCAGGGCGTTAAGAAGACTCCAGAAAGAACTTCTTGCTGGGTGAGTTGGTGCATGTCTTACGTGGAAAAAAGCAACAAAAAATGGAAGAACCTTACAACAATAGATGACGTTCACTAAAGCATTTTTGGAAAGGAGTGGATGACAGATGTTTACTATTGGTGGCGGTAGGTTATTCCACTCGACAGAGGTTTTGCGAAGAAATGACTGTGAGTACGTGAGAGTGTTACAAAAGGAGAGATTGACTTTATCGCAATGATCTCTACGAGCATATGTGAATGGTAGTTGGTGCATTGAGAGCAATCGGAGACTGGCATTGTGATAGCAAAAAAAAAATGTATGTAAAAATGTATGTAAATTATGTAAAACTGAAATGCGACCTTGCTTCCGGTGAAGACCTAGTAATTGGATTTTATTAATTGCTTTAATTTCTGTTACGCCTGCCATACGACGACAGTTTGCTAGTATAAAACGGGTAGAACAATTTTGTGGCTTCAAATGCGTCAACAAGCACGGAATGATGTGGATCACAAACCGATGATGCATACTCTAGCTGAGGAAGAACGTATGTGGTGTACAGAAGTAATTTTAGTTAAGATGGAGCGAGAAAATGATTTCTTTTTATAGGGAAAGCTGTTATGATATCACACCAATAGTGCTGTAATTGTCCGCCGCCGCCGACGGTGTCCGTAGCCGCTATCGCGCGAAAAAAAAAAAATATCCAGGATCATATGGAATGGAACAGGGGCACTCTGCGTGGTAGTCGAGTATTGCACCAAACAGCCACAGTTTTTGCTAACAGACGCTATGCAGGCGTCAGGTTGGGCACAGAATCGCGTTAATATATGTAATATAGCAGAAGTCTCAAACACGCGGTCCGCGGACCCTTCGCTTGCAGGCCGGCCCTCGCATGACTGTATTCATCTTATATTTTTGTCTTTATAAGCATGCTCATGAGCTGCACAGACGTGATGGCCTCGAGAGTTTTTTTTCTTGAGGCACCCCATGCAGTCACTATGTGTTCAAACGTAACCGGGGAAGAAAACCTATATTTCAGAATCGGCGTCCATATTTCGAGATTTCATTCATTCCTGAGATCACTATAGATGTGCGCCTCGAATCCTGACGCCAAATCCCCCTGAGAAATGACCGATATATGATATATGGGATGTGAAAGGCATTCTTTCAAATGCAAACGTTAGACGTCGTTTTGCTCAAACTTTTCCGCACATTAATTTTTCAGTCCAACCGTCCTGCTTTCCTCACCAAATTCAGTAATCATGATCTCCAATTCGTCCGTTGAGTTACTCATCAATGGAATGTCATCAGCGAACTCCATGTTGTTAAGGCCCTCTCTATTAACTTGCATTCCTAACTCTTCCCAATGTAGAGCCCTGAAAAGCTGCTGTAAACACGCGGTCAACACCACTGGGGAGATCGTGTCTCCCTGCCTTACATCCTTCTTTATTGGGATTTTAATACTTCCTTTATAGATGACTATGGTGGCTGCGGAGCCGCTGTAGATTTATTCCAGTATGTTTATATATGGTTCGTTGACGCCCTTATTCGCCAGTCCCTCCATTATAGTGCTGATATCTCGACCTAACCAAATGTCTTCTCGTAATCTATGAAGGCTATGTTTAGAGGTTGGTTATATTTCGTGCATTTCTCTATCAACTGATTGATAGTCTGAATGTGGTCTGTTGTCGAGTAGCCTGTACAAAATCATGCTTGGTCGTATGGTTGATTGAATTTTAATGTTGTCCTATTTATATTAGCTACTACTTTTGTAAACAGCATGTAGACAACGCACAGTAAGCTGATGCGCCCGTAATTCTTCAAATCGTTGACGTCCCCTTTCTTATGGATTAAGATGATATTGGCATTCTTCTAAGATTCTGGTACCCTCACCGTTAAGAAACAACTTGTATACAGGGTGGCCAGTTTTTCTGACAATCTGTCCACGGTATTTCAAAATATTTTGGGACATTAAATCCCATATATTATTATATTATTTCAAAAAATCTAATATTACCTGATCCTGATCAGCGGCTTTGCCTCTTTGTATTTCCTTTAAAGCTTTCTTTACTTCCCATGTAGTTATTGGTGGCATGTCCACTTCTTCTGGGCCACTACTGCTACTTCCATTATCACCCTGGTTGTGCCGCCTGCTGTACAGATCTCTGTAAAACTCTTCAGCTACTTTAATTATCCTATCCATATTGCTAGTGACTTTGCCTTCCTTGTCCCTTTATCCACATTGCTAGTGACTTTGCCTTCCTTGTCCCTTAGTACACACATCCGGTTTTTGCGTACATCCGGTTTTGTACACACTCAACTTATCTAGAGGCACTATTTTGTTTCGGTCCTCGAAGGAGATAATCTCTTCGGGTTTCTTAAATAGTAGCAATATATCTATCTCTGCAAGGAGTTTTTAGTTTTTTTTCTAGAAGGAATTGTTCGTTTGTTGTGTGCCACACCGCGTGAACTCTTTTAGGGTAAACGGTCTCTTTGCAAAGGGTCTTTAAAATCATGGCTTTTGTTGAGTATTACGCTAGCCCATACAACAAAACCAAATTTCACGACGGAAATTGTGTCTCAATATAAACGACGCACCCTTGAGAAAACAGAACTCAGCCTATTTATTTCCTATAGTACTGAATACTGTGCGCCCTACGCCCTTCGCCTCGCAGGCCAGCCAAGCGACGCAGGCTTCGATGCTGTTCTTAAATCGGCAGTGTTAAGCGCTAGCTTGTAGGCGTGTGATGGACAGGTGCACATGTACGCCCATTCCGTAGAGGTTGTTCGCCTATTAAGTGTGGATCACCCCCACTTGAACAAGAATTGAGTTGTTTTTATAAATCGTTATGAAACTTAAGAATAGCATAGCTCATATAATAGATATGTCGCAAAATTTTGTAGCAAATATTGTCGCTCGATGAAATGTACAAACAAGGAACACAGCTTTTTCCCACATATTAATGACAGATAATAATATAAAAATATGTATATGCCTTCCCTGATATTCCGTTTTCATTTAAGTTACGGTTCTATCGCTGTTGTAGTTTTTTTTTCTTTGTTTCGCTTCTGCCCATGTAGCTATCTCTTGTGGTATTTTTTTAGGTATCAGGATGTCGTGTAGTAGTTTTTATGCATGCAGTTTTGCTAACATCGCAATTTGGCATTACAATTAGGTTAATTTATATATGTTATGTTTACTTTATCGTGTATCAAACGCCTTGTAGACAATGTTATTGTCCGAATCGCCTTGCAAAAAGGTTCACTGGCCTCGTCAAGCTGTATATGAACAGCCTTTATCCGGTGAATTACCTCTCCAGAACCTGTCTTTCTCTGGAAAATAAAAAAAAAATTTCATTTGGTTTGATTTGAAATCGGACGCGCAACCTGACTGACTTCCCTGCATTTCCTTCCTCCCCCTGTTCTTCTTTCTCTGCGCGAATGATGGATTTGTCATGGCGGAGTCCTTCGTCTGCCTGCTTTTCGTGCTGTTTTACTGCAGCCGTCAGTTTGAGACGGAATCTATTTTCTCGCGCCAACCATTTCGGGGGCTATAGCAACGAGTTTGAGGTACCACGCTTTTCGGCACGATGGCGCCACCGCCTCGTTACTGCGTTACTTTGCATCGATTTGGAGAGTTAATCCATTTTCTCGTTCTAACCATCTCGGCGGCTACAGTAACAAGGATGAGGTACTATGCTTTTCGGCAGGGTGGCGCCACCGCCTCTTTACAGCGCTACTTTGCATCGTGAGATTCGGGAACGGAATCCCCTTTATCGCCCCAACCATCTCGGGGGCAATAGTATTTAGGTTGGGGTACCATGCTTTTCGACAGGGTGGCACCACTGCATCGTTACTGTGTTACTTTGCGTCTTGAGATTCGGAGGTGGATTCATTTTGTCGCCCTAACCATGTCGGGGGCTATACTAAGTAGGTTGTAGTACAATGCTTTGCGGCAGCGTGGCACCACCGCCTTTTTACTGCGTTTCCTCTTCCTCGTTTGCATCAGGACAAACGAGAGGAGTACTGCGATTCTCAGTGCTTTTCCCTGTGATATTTAACATACTAATGAGCACAGTTCCACAACACGAGGAAACAACAACACATGTGTACGCTGACGATATTGCCTTCTTTGCAACGGCAGATAATATCCAGAGATTATATGAATAGACGCAGATTTACCCTACTACACTGGAGAACTGGCTCGATCAGAATCACTTTTTGCTTCATCCGAGTAAATGGGTCCTTGTTTTCCCCCTGCAATGCCCTGTGTACATCTCACTGAGTTATCATTATGGGGACACACCCCAGGTGGAGTCTATTAAATACCTTGGGGTAATTTATGATCCATTCCTTAACTGGCAACCCCACATCGACTATATAGCTGGAAAAGGTGCGCGTGCTGTTGGCATGTTGCGTAGTCTAAGCAACTACCGCACAGGTATGAGAAGAGACACGCCATTAATGATCTATCGCGTGTACGTTCGACCTATTTTGGAATTCAGTTGCGTACTTTTCTCTGGTGCTCCAGCCTACAAGATAGGACCTCTAATTTTTTTGGAAAGAGAAGCGCTGCACTTATGCCTCAGCCTCTCCAAAACGGTTTATAACAACATTTTTTTATCTAGAATCGAGGGTTCCTTCTCTTTCGTGCCGGTTTCCCCTTCTGACTGTTCAGAAATTCTTAAGAATTTACGAGTCACCACTACGACAATCATAAACAGCCTTTATTTCCAATCCGGCATTATTATTTGGGACTAAATGACCGCGATTTCACACACCCCAAATTACATTTGTACAACGTATCTGCGATATAACCCCGACTCGCGATAATTCGTAGCCTGGGCATATTCAATTTTACGATATCTTTTCCTAATGCAAAATTACTCCCCCATCATTCCTTAGATGGTCTATTACAAGAACGGCTGCAGATCATTAGAATTAACGTCATAATTGCTACGGATGCATCACAGTGTGACGTAAAGTCAGGTGTTGGTATACTTAGCCCGAATTTCGATTGGTCTTATTCCCTTGGACTACCCAATTTCATGCCCGTTTTTGTGGCTGAATTTCAGGCATAAGTGCACGCATAGCGCAAGTTAATCTCCGTAATTATATCCGTTTTTATAATCACAGATTCTCTGTCTCTCTGTGCTGCACTTTCTGCTGGGGCTGACTGAGAAGGGCGTTTGGTGCACTGGTACCCGTGCATTTAAAAAAGTTCGATTAGTTTGGGTTCCTGGACATAAATGGTTACTCCTAAATGAAATTGCCGATTCTTTAGCGATGTCGTCGATCAGTGGACCGATTTTACCTTATTTTCCAACATCCGCTTATGTGACGGCTGCGCGATTTCGCAGGCGTAGCATTATGGAAGTCTTTTCAGACACAGCACTGACAAGTTTCACAGAATATTGATATCCCTGGCGGACGTCATTTTTCAAACACGTAAACTGGAAATGTCCGTACGAGGCTTCGTGTACCGAAGCTAAATTTATGTCAACACAGGTCTGCTCAGGCACCTTCTCCACTGTGCCCCTTCTGTGGTGAGCTGAAAACTATTGATCATTTCTTTCTGACCTCCAGGCGATTTAATACAGCACGAAAAACCCTTTTGCGAAATTCCTTTTCGTGCTATTGGAATGAATTTACCGGTGCCTGTGATCTTGTCTTTTGGAGCCTCTATTATATATGGGTTCTCCAATGCGAATGTTTGCGTGGCTGTGAGGGATTACCTCAGTGAAACCAATCGGTTAGCTAGCTTATCTATATTATTACCCTTCTGTGTCGACACATGTATATATTTTAAAAATTAGGGCATTGATTAATTTTATTTTAATATTACCATTTTTACATACTTGATCGAGCGCCTTAATTTTATATCACATCTGTAATGTTTGTATTCTGTAACCTCCCTTCTAAAGTACTATAACATTTTATAAAACCACTCAATTCTTGGCCAATCCTTCACAACGGGTGAGAGCCACATTTGAAGGTGAACAAGAACAAGATTCAGATGCAGCGAGTTAGGTCTGAAAACACTGCTGACGAGTTTATATCAAGAGAGCTTCCGTTTAAATGCCTCACAGCAGCAAAGAAAGAAAGAAAGAAAGAAAGAAAGAAAGAAAGAAAGAAAGAAAGAAAGAAAGAAAGAAAGAAAGAAAGAAAGAAAGAAAGAAAGAAAGAAAGAAAGAAAGAAAGAAAGAAAGAAAGAAAGAAAGAAAGAAAGGTCATCCCATCATAATGAAGCAGAAAGTCAAGGTCCTTTGTTTTCTTCTCTGTGGTGCCATTTTTAGCGCTTGAGTTCTTCCTAATGTGCCTTAGCAACACACAATACCACAGTACCATAACATAATACCAAACTATCATATACATATATGTTGACGTAAATGCTTTATGTAAGCAGAAAAAGGGCCTATAAAATAATTTGTTGCACATAATAGATGCCTACTGCACCAGCGCGACAACTTTGCTGAAAACAAGGAATGAACAAGTCGCTTATAATTTTTTTATTGATTATTAGCCTCGACGCGCAATATATTACAGGGGGGGGGGAGTGTTTAAAACGGTGAAGTATGAAGATATGAAATACAAAATCGAAGCGCTATGTTCCCGGGGTATGCAGTTATACATCATGTGGTAAGGGGAAATGAGAAAATCACGCCATCTCCCGCTAAAGGGGACCATGAGGCGATGTGAAGCAGTGTTTCGGCATGTAGAGCACGCGTTTCAGAGGTGGAGTGGTGAGGGGGAAAGGGGAGGGGGATGTGGAGAGGGGGAAAGTAGAGGGGGAGGGGAGAGGGAAATGGGAAAGGGAAGGGGAGAGGCGATGTGGAGAGGAGGAAGGGGAGGGGAGTGGAGATGAGATGTGGAGAGGGGTAGGAGAGGGGGAGGGGAAAGGGAAAGGGGAGGGGAAAGTGTAGGGGCGAGGTGACTTGGAGAGAGGAAGGATAGAGGGGGAAATGGGGAGGGGAGGAGAGAGGGGAGGGGAAGTGGAGAGGGTCTGAGCATGCGCAGTAAGGGTGGTCACGCAGCACCCCACCACCACCGGATTGAACTCCGCTATAAGATGCTTCACATCTAAAGAACGGCAGTACATAACAAGTGACCACATTTTTACTAGCCTTAGCATATAATCGTAGCTGAGTTGTTACGAAAACAAATGTCTTGCTGTCGATCTGAGAAGGTGGTTCCATTATACTGATGCACGGGTAATGAAAGATTGCCCGTAAAATTTTGTCTGAAATTAAGCTGTGCCCGTGAGAATAGCCTATGGCCTCGGTGATACAAAAGATGGAAGAGACATGAGTTCATCACGCAAAATTGGGGTGATGGCGAGAGACTTTATGAAACAGACCTTGAGTAGCACTGACAGTTGGCTAAGTTGGTACGGATGCACGGACTTAGAACGGTCCAACAAGGCAGACGGCCTCTGTTTAACCTTACAAGCATTATTTCAAGGCATCATGATAAGGCGACTCGGGAAATAATCGAAGCATGGAACATTCAAAATAATAAAAAACAATCTTATATCAGCTGTTCCTCAATTGTGCTACAGGATAAAAAATCTTGTACCTGAATGGATAATGTGCTTTGGCTTTTGTTTGTTCTTTTCGCGCTTTGTGTAGCCACGTGTGTGTATATATCTGCTCTGAGCTATTGAATAAAATTTAGTCGTAAGTCGGCGCTTGGGTTCGTGGGATCATTTGTCTTTTCGACTGGCCTTGTTGGGCCGTTCTATATCTATGAAACCGACCTTACGGAGAAACTTTTCGGCGAGAAACTAAAAATGGTAAGTTAAGCGTGTCTTTCATGGTGGCGACGCTTACTATACAATTGTAGTACAGGAGGATGAAACGGGCTGAGTAGTTTTGTATTAGCTCGAGCGAATTCATTAGGCTAATTGAACTGGGTCCCAAATTACTCATGATTACTATAGATTGACACGAACAAGCGTTATAGAGCAAAAAAATCGGCAGATCCCACGCATTGTGGGAATCGGTTTCACGCGAAGCAGTCAGCGAGTAGCAGTCTATGCTGCCTTCTTTTTAGATGCGAAGTATCTTATGGCGGAGTTCAATCCGGTGGTGGTGTGCGGCGTGGCCACCCTTACTGCGCATGCGCATACCCTCACTACTTTCCCTCTCCCCTTTCCCCTCTCCACTTCCCTCTCTCCTCCTCCTCTCCACTTCCCCTTTCCACTCTTCCTATGAAACGTGGGCTAGACCGGCGTTGGCTAGACATGCCGAAATTCTGTCCTGCGCAACGCCGCGATGAGCACCAGCGCATGTGCGTCCCCTCCCCCTCTCTCTCCTCTCCTACGCTGCCCCCCTCTCGCATGCCTGCCGACTGCGTTCCCCGCTCACCCTGTGAGAATTAACGGCCAGGCTAGAGGGAAGACAAGACGCGCGTAGCGTTCCTCTTCGCGTTCCACGACGCGAGGTCGGTAGCATGCCCAAAGAACGCCAATGGAACACGATCGTGCAAGTGCTCCGGCTCGCATCGCCTCATGGTCCCGTTTAGCGGGAGATGGTGTAATTTTTTTTTCAAGCGAAGACTGCGCACGCACAAGGCATCGGCCCAATTTCTATACAAAGCTGTGGGCCACCGAGATATTTTTTCACAAGTTTATCGTGCTGGTTTCAAAGTTTTACCAACGCTGACCCTTCGCGTGGCCGCACCCGTGAAATCCATGCGCCGGTGCGACAGCGCTCCCTCAATAGCTACCATATAAACACATGGCACGTAAACGAAGCTACTGTGTCGAGAAAAAGACGTTGGTTCATGCGTCAACGCATGCAGGCGTTAGTGATCGGTACGTTATAAAGAAAGCGGTGCACTTACGATGAGCTCCACTTCGTGGGGAAGCTTGTTGACGCTTGTCTGTGGCAAACACTTGGCGCGTATGGTGACATTGTCGTCCAACACAGCTGTGACATCGGACACATGTCCAATATTATAAAGTGCGGCTCCTTTGCGCACACTATCGCCGCAAAAGTAATTATTTGGGACGCGCACAAGGGGCAAATCGCACGCGCGCACTTCCGTCATGCTTGCAGTGAAAGGAGGCGTCTGTTACGCGACCCACCAGCGGTTCCAACGGCCGCCGCTACGCGGCTTTCAGTGGCGCCCCTATAGGCGCTGCGCATCGCGTATATGGACAGTCTCGGCTGGAAAATGTCCGTCCCCGTCGCCGCCGCCACCGTCATTCACCGTATATGTATAAGTATGAATATATATATAGAAAAGCCTCAAAGAAAAATTATTCACAAATAGTTTCCGACGCGCGGAATCGAACGGGCGACCTCTCGCTTTGCAGCCTGCCGCGTTAGACGTTAGGCCACGACAGCAGCGCATTTCAGCGTGCTAACGGCGAGCTATTTATGTACACCATGTACTTCAGCATACTTTCTTAGTGACCACATAGATGACGCGAAGTGCGCGCGCGTGGCGCGCTTTAAAGATCGTCGCCCCGCTCCTGCGAACGCCGTTGCTCTTCGCCCTACAGGGCGTGGTCGCTTTCGTGCGCTTATCCCGAGGAAAGAAGGGGCGGCCGGTGGGGTGCTTCGCTTCGCTCGCTGCAGCGGCCGCGTTTGCGAAAGGAGCGCGCTGTTCAAACAGAAATCAGTAACAACTGTGACAATTAGTTCGCGCTCGTCTTGTGTGTACCTGTTCGTTCGTTTCGTGCGTCCTGCTTTATGTTTGAGCAGTACGCTTCAAGTGTCGAGCTGTGACGCATTAGTTCGCGCTCGTCCTGTGTGCGTCCTTTGGGCTCGAGAGACGCGCTGGCAATTTCGAGCTGCTTTCTGTTCTTCGCGATACATTCCAATTTATTGCTATCGCATTAATTGCTTCGCCGTTGTGGCGAAACTGTGACTTTTTATTCGGTGGGTTCCCAGCTTTCAGGTGCATCGGGTAGGCCGCATACAGATAACTCGATTTTTTACTGATTGGTCACAAGTGGGCTAGTTGGCTTCGAATTTCGCTGCGACACATCTTCCAGCGTACAAAAAAAAAACACATGCACGAAGTAAAACTGAACACCACGAGCGCCGCCATTTTTATTCCGCTTTTGCCCAATACAAAGTTGCTTGGTGGAGCCAAACCGTCTCTCAATTTGTTTGATTACACACCTCATTTATTTTGCGATGTGCAAAATAGGACACCCACAAGAAGGCACCAGAGAGATGTCGAGCTCACATTACCAACTGGTTTTTACAAAACTACAGGCGGTACTACTACAGCTACACCAAATCCCTAATGCCCAGGCGCGTACAAATGAAGAACGATACCCATCCTCCACGTACCCTGATAGCTTCATAAGGCATCGTATAATAAAAAAGACGCAACCGCAGTAAACAATGAAAGAGGCGTGCTACCAACACATATATCCTTCTCATTTTTATTCGCCTGCACATTTGAAGTGTTGTGTACACTACAAAACGTATATCCAAGGCTTCAGTAAACCAGTCGATATTGGCTGCTAGAACTTTCAGCCTTCTTCTTCTTATCTGGCATATATGTAGTATTATCCGATTTCTGCATTAAAAAATGATAAGTAAGGTGAACCAGCAAAGTACGAAAGTATGTTCCTTGCTCACGCATGAAACTCATGAAGTATGGCCTATCACGGCACTCTGCACCCTTCATGGCAGCACCAGAGAGAAGCAGCATCAAACGTCTATGCATGGTACTGAGCGCTGGTCTCGTCTACTCCTTTCGTTTGTCGTCCAAACATCGTGAAGCGCACACATACACAAGTACGAATCCCTACAAACTCGCTCAGGCTTCCGTTCTAATAGTACCGAGCTATTTGCCCGTTCGCCGCAGCTTGCTAACTTCTTGTTCACCTTAATGCACATCAAAGATGCAAAATACAAGAAAAGAGGAAACATGCATTTCAGCTGTTGTGAACTTGCGGCAGAAAATGAGCACACGGAGTCCCCGAGGAAATACAGACTAAGACCGCGCCGTCAGCGCTCCGAAGACGTAGACTTGCAGAAAAAGCAGCATACCTAAGCCGTAGGTTTATTTTATGGGGGTAGCGTACCTATGCGAGCACAAAATGGGCCGCATTTGAGCCATTCTCGAATGCGCACAACTTATACGCTGCGTCTGCTGTTTCTCTACGCAGCCTAAGAGAAAAGAATGCATTACTCTTTACGAACCACCGAGGCATGAAAAGACCTCTGTGAGAATTCAGGCAAAAAACAAAAAGCGAAAACCACGACGTACCCTCACGATATGGAACAGCAAGAAGAATTCCGTGAACGCCATTGTGACACGATGGCATTTGTCAAGCCAGAAATTCCCGAGGGAAATTTGCTGGAGCTCCTTGCAATGCCAGTAGCAGCTGCCGGCCGGTGGCGTATACCGCACAGAAACATCAAACGACTGGACGGGAAGTCCTTTGGGAACGGCTTATTTCGAGTCAGTTGACTCCCTTTGTTGTGTTCAGGAAAAACTGAGAAACCACGTTGTTGTCTTAACTGCACGAAAGTAACTGTCTCTCCTATTATGTAGCGTGTCTTCTTTCAGCAATTAATTTTCAATGCACAGTGACGATGTATAGATTCATTAAGAAAGTTGCATGCATACCACCTATGTGGTCTAAAGAAGGGAATTTTTTTTTCTGAACTGCGAGGCACTCAATGAGAACCAAGGCACTTCGACCATATCTATCTATCTATCTATCTATCTATCTATCTATCTATCTATCTATCTATCTATCTATCTATCTATCTATCTATCTATCTATCTATCTATCTATCTATCTATCTATCTATCTATCTATCTATCTATCTATATTTCCAATGCAAGATGCGAGCATTCATAGAGTGTAAATGAAGCATGTCCGGCGTACAACAAAAGCGCAGTCAGGCGCTCGTGCGCTTTCCACACCACTGTTTCTCTATTAGAAACTCACAGAATCCTTTATGCACTCGCCTAAATCCACTCGAAGGCGAAAGCCGTCTTCCTTTTTTTCTTCTCAGTCAATGTACGATACTCCCCCGCTCCTCTCTGAAAGCTTTCTGCACCTAACGTGATTTTGCTCTGCCTCCAGGGTTTTTCAACACGAAAGTGTTTTATGCCGGGGTCCACAAGACATCAGTGACGTCTTTTCGTCACGGAAATGACGTCGGAAAAAGGTACACGATCAGGCAAAGAAAAAAAGTTCCGTCAACGGGCATTGAACCCACGACCGCCCGGTCCGCAACAACAGATACCGGGCACGCTATCCACTGCGCCACGGTCTTTTTATTTCTTTATTAACTGCGCCACGGTCACAGACTCTAGAAGCTGTACAAACGCCCTTTCTATATCTCCCACTCTAGCCCGGTCCGCGGGGTGGTGTTGCCCTCTGGGAGTAGCAAATTAAAGTCATTCATCATTACTGTGGCCTCCGCGATTAGCACCTGGAACGCATTACAAGTTCGTCCCATTCGGCGCGTTTTCAATAGAAGTGCAATTTTGTCAATGCCTTAACACACCGCGAGGTGGCGACCTTAACCCAAGCGCCGTAAAAGCGTCGACCTCACTCATAGCATCACGCTAATCAAACCAAAAATAGCTGTGCGACGCGCGCCTGCCTCACCTGGCTGTAACACCCGTTCCCCGCATACGCGCTTGCCCCGAGAAAAATCGCGGCTGGGCTACCGAGGCGGCACGACGCGCTTTGCGTTTCCCTCTACTCCGGCCGTGGTGTTCAATCACCTTTTAACGTGCCGCGGGATGGCGACCAAGTTTTGCGTCCAATATGCGACGCTCTTCTAGCTATCACACCTCGTTCTCTGATTATGCTTTCACCATTAACTACTACAGCTAGCACAAGGGTTTGTTTGATCATTGAACATGGACGTTAGTCGTCGGCATGGAGATGTACCCCCAAGCATCAAAGTGGGTGCATCCACGTTAAACGGTGCTATAGCTGCCAGACATCAATATACGTTGTGCGATCTGCAGTAAACATTCACTTACTTCTATAAGGGCACGTTTTACTTTCGTGTTATTCCGATTCCTATGACGGAAGAATCAACCATGTTTTTTTTTTCATTTTTCCGTTTTGCATGGTTATATACACACGCACACATACAAACAAACGCACGAACATATATAAAGGGTGATTGAATCCCCCACCCGGAAAAAAAGGCACCAAACGGCGCGCGACTTAAAATAGCTAAACTGGGCGATTCTGAAGTCTAATGTGGTTGCTTCTAAGTTGTTTCTATGCCTTAGCTAGGTGATGCACGTTGTTTCTCGGTTGCTTCCAGGTGGTATCTATAGGCTTTAGCTAGGTGATGCTAGGTTGTTTCTGCATTGATTCTCAGCGCAGAGAGGCTCGAGTTAAACCACAGACAGCCACAGACTCGACACGGATGTGCAAACTGCAGAGACAGAAATATGCTTCAGGAGAACTTGCGTTTGGTCTAGTTGGTGCTTACTGTGACATTTTGACCGCACAAAGAAGACGAGGACCGAGAGAGGTACGACGACACGGGCCCTAAACATTCAGTCGTCGTACCTCCCTCGGTCCTCGTCTTTTTTATTATTCAGAGACAGAAACTCGCGCTAAAGCCAAGCATTCCCACCTCTCATAGATCTACCGGCACGTAGCCGCTAGCGTAAGCCTTCCATTGCTTCGGGATCTTCTCGCAGCCGCCGTTGCCTTTCCCGTTCACTAGTAACCTCGCATTGTACCTAATCGGGGTCTTCGGCTCACCGCCATCGCTTCGCAGCCATTTGTTGTTGGCCTAACTGTTGCCTTCATAATTTTTAGTGGAGCAGTGGTGGCTGATACTAGTGGGATTTGCCAAATGTCTGTGGCACATACCCGTTTGTCATGATGATAATTTTTTGGTTCATTGGACAATGAACTATTTGCTACACAGATTCGCTGCTAAAATATTTCTGGATACGCCCCTGCAATGCACGAACCACCATATTCGGGGCTGTCGAAAATTCTTATAGCGCTGCCGTGCTCGATCCCGCCGGTTACAATGGGCGTCATCAGCACACCGGAGAATTAATCCGTTCACCTCTGAGCAGAGCGTTAGTTCGGACCAGCTGATGTCCCATATTCTTCAGCCTCTCTTACTATCTGCCAAGGAAATACGCTTTCTTGACGGCTGCTCGTAACAAGCGCCTGGTAACACACACGTGGCGATATGATCAAGTGATTACCTGTCTTTTTCTTGTCAAGCGAATCTTGTTATGGGTCACAGATTTCCGTGATGGCCATGGCGGTGGCGGCGTTATACGCGAAAAGAACCCGGCAACGGTGAAATCACAGAAAAGCGGCCCTCGAAGCTACTTCTACATTCATCACGTGGCTTTTACACTAATAATACTAATATCTGCGGTATAGCGTCCCAAAACCACGATATGATTATGAGAGATGCCGTAGTGGAGGGCTCCGGAAATGTCGACCACCTAGGGCTCTTTAACGTGCACCTAATTCTAAGTACACGGGCCCCAAATATTTTCGCCCCCATCGAAAACGCAGCAGCCGCGGCCGGGATTCGATCACGCGACCTTCGGGTCAGCAGTCAAGCGCCATAACCACTAGACCACCGTGGCGAGATGGCTTGTACATTCATCAGAGGACATCTGAAGCTTTTGTATCTCGCGTTTTATAGTGTTGAACAATAAGCACTCCAATTCGATTTTTGCAAGCCTTGTTAATAATTCATTGAAAGATTTCTCGTGATACGAAAGTGTTCAACTGCTTGATTTCATTTAATGAAGCATCGATGTCGGCCCAGATTGTAAATCTTCAGTGATGGCTATAGCGTTGCATTTCGACACAAACGCAGCTTAGCGTCTATGGTACGGGTAAAAGGCGCGACTTTTTCACGCACGCGAAAACGCAAGTGACAACGTATCAAGTAAAAGAAATGCATATATCTAGCTTGTGAGCGCTGCGTTCCGTCTCAAACAGCTACATGTAGAAAACGTAGGAGTGTATTATATATCTCACGAAGAAAATACGGACGCAATAGTGGGACTACACTCATTAGCGGTAGTATACGTGCATTGTGGCTCTGTAGCTTTCCCTTCATTGCCACTGAAAGTTGTCCCCGAGTGTAGTTGCTGCCGGGGGGCAGACGTTTATGCAGCGTAGCAGCGCGTCCATCGCGGGCCGATTTCCTTGCTATCGCATTCATTGCTTCGCCCTTGCTGCGAAACTGTGACTTTTTTGTTGTGTAATTAATTAATTTTTATTTTGGCTTATTTAACTAAATTGCTAAATATTGACTTTAGGCAAGAGATGCGGCTTGCAAAGTTCGATAGCGTCTTCAGGAACCCTCACTGCATTATTGCGTCAGCCAGTGAGCGCGCGTGACGGTGCAAGTTGTAGCGAGCGGGCCAAGAAACCACCGTTAAACTTATCGGCCTACCGCTGCAACGGAGCCGGCGAGTCGCGGCCGCAGCTGATTTCGTTCGCTCAAACCACTGCTCAGAGCAGCATGTTCGCTGCGCGCGAATGCGCTAGTAACGTGGTTCTTTTTGTATTTCGCGGCCTTTCTTTGCAGCTTGGAAAAAATTGTATACGTGAGGCTTTATTTATCGCAAATATTGCAATGGGAGTTTCTGAAGACGCTCTCGAACGTCTTCAGAAACCTTCGTTTGCCCTCCTGCCAGTGATTCAGTGATTCTGACGAAGGCAGGCCCTCCTGCCGAAACGTTAGGACGACTTGTGTTTCGCACGTTTGTCCACCTCTTTTTCTATCGGATTTTCCACCGCATCCAGTGAACTTTACCCCACCATATATATATATATATATATATATATATATATGTCACTATGAGCGGGTCATGGTAGGGCTTCAGGCGCGCCACGTTGACAATGTCGCGCCCTCGACGGCGCATGTCCAAAGATGGGTCGGTGGGTTCGATGAGGTAGTTCACCGGGGATGTGCGTTCGACGACACGGTAGGGGCCTTCGTATTTGGGCAGTAGTTTGGAAGAGAGGCCAGGTGCAGTGGTAGGGACCGAGAGCCATACGAGCGCTCCAGGAAGGAACGTGGACGCAGAACTGGTGGTGTCACCGCGAATACTTTTCTGCCGCTCTTGGCTATTCGTAGTAAAGGTCTTGGAGAGCTCGCGACACTCCTCAGCAAGTCTGGCTGTGGCAGAAATAGGCGCACATTCAGATCGATCCGGCTTGTAGGGAAGGATTGTGTCAATGGTGTGCGACGGGTGCCTGCCATACAATAAGAAAAATGGTGAGAAACCAGTAGTGCTCTGAGGAGCGGTATTGTAGGCGTACGTGACGAAGGGCAGAATGACATCCCAATTCGTGTGGTCGGCGGCGACGTACATCGAGAGCATGTCGCCTAGCGTACGGTTGAAGCGTTCGGTGAGGCCATTCGTCTGCGGGTGGTAAGCAGTAGTTTTGCGGTGAACAACGTTGCACTCTTTGAGAATGGCTTCGACGACTTCCGACAAGAAGACACGGCCTCGATCACTGAGCAGCTCCTGGGGTGGACCGTGACGCAGCATGAATCGGTGGAGCAGGAAGGAGGCCACATCGCTCGCTGTAGCCGCAGGGAGGGCAGCAGTTTCAGCGTATCGCGTGAGGTGGTCTACAGCGACGATGGCCCAGCGGTTACCAGCGGACGTCAGGGGAAGTGGCCCATATAAATCGATGCCAACGCGCCCAAACGGTCGGTCAGGGCAAGGTAGAGGTTGCAGACCTGCTGGCGACAGGTGCGTTGAAGTTTTGCGGCGCTGACAATCGATGCAGGAGCGAACGAACTTCTCCACGTAGCGGTACATCCCTCGCCAAAAGTAACGTTGGCGAATGCGGTGGTAGGTTTTCGATACCCCAGGGTGTGCACACTGCGGATCAGAGTGGAACGACTCGCATATGTCATAACGCAGACTGCGGGGTATTACTAGTAGCCACTGGCGGCCGTCGCCGTTGTAATTGCGTCGGTGGAGCAGGTCGTCGCGAACGGCGAAACGGCTGCTCGGTAGCCCCGCGCTCGTGCCTGCTGCAGTGACGAAATAATTTCAATATTAACGTCTTCAGTGCCGGCGACACCTTTTTCGGTACCTGCTGGCCTTTTAACAAAAAGAAATTCAATCCTGCCTGCATTTTGTACACTTGCTGGGCAAGAAGTCGGAATTGCCAATCCTTGCCTAAGGGTCTCATTGGAGGGGCCGTAACTATTAGTGCGACGACATTATGCAACATGTTTTCAATGACTGTGAAAGTTGATGTGGAGGAGAATAAGTGGACAAAGTTTAAGAAATATAAAAAAATGTTTTTTTTTAATTGTCGTCAGAAATTTTCATTGTTCGGTGTTTTCTTGAACTTAGCCCAATGATATCTCTTTACTGAAAAGTTATATAAATATAAGATTCGGCAGTTTGGTAGATAAGCATGCGAAGAACGTAATGCGGAATTTTTATCGCTCTGATACAAGGCTTTTTTGAGATAAAGACCTTCAAAGTAAAGACAATAACGTTTCCTTGGCCAATTTTGAGGTTTTGTATAAAAACATCTACACCACACATAAAAACTAAAAATACCTGTGCAGAAGTAACAACATGCATATATTTAGTTAAACAAATTTCAGCTACCTAACTTTAATATATTGTGTGCAATTCATAACGAAAGTTGGCCAAAACAGCAGAGCGGATGAGCGCTCCACTCCACCTCTTCGTCATTATTGATTTCCTGTGCTTCGACAAAAATATTTGGCGGCAAAACAAATTGCGAATCTCTTCTTTCCACTCATCAGGCAATGATATATAAAATTTTGAAATAAATTTGAGAGGTCGACCAGCCATCGGTTGCTCGATCTTACGTGGAATCACCCTATATTACGTTTTGTATATTTCGTCGAGGCACTTCGTTGCCATCGCGGTTCTGATGTCAAAGCAATCAACAGCCTAGCGCAAATAGTGGGAACAAGCGGCAAAAATTTGAAGAGGAAGGTAAGACGACAGCAGAAGTAATCGAATGTGCACTAGAAGTCGCTTGAAATCTTGGAAGAGCAGGCGCTCGTGACATGTTCGTGGAAGTGCTTTTTTTTTTACGCTGGACCGTCGTTTCAGTTTGATTCACAACACATCGTTATTCCCGATGTTTTTTCTTTTTTTTTCTGAACAGATTGTTGAGTGTCACTTGGATGATACCTTGCGGGAAATATGTAGACGTTCTTTCTGTCATTAAGCCAAAGCGAGCAAGAGGTGGCGCGCACAAATTCTTCAGAATGCCGTAAGCTTCGTTCATGCCGCGTAAAACGTTAAAGTAGACGAGATTACCGGATGAAAAGTATTGATCCCTTTATGCAGAGATTCAACCCCTCTGCGATCACGGGAGAGGGAGGGAGGGTGGCGGCCACCCGCGCAATCATCTAAAGTTGGGCGCCAATTCTGCCCCATACCTTATCTCAGTCGGACGTTTCACCTCATTTTTTTTAATGCGCCTGTTTATGGCTACGCATGTTTTTTGACAATAATGGCGATGAAGGATCCCCGATGTTGCATTCAAGTATCTGTTTATTTCCCACAGTTACCCCGGAAAGCCGTGGACCAATGGCTGGTCTTCGTGAGAAACACGTCGTCGCTTCATTTTCACCTTTGCATCCATTACAGAGCTCGTTTTCGTTCGGACTCGACCAACGGGGCCGGAGATGGGGTAAAACTTGTCCCCCTCCGACCCCCCCCCCCCCCCTTTTGCTTTTGCCTTGATAGAGAACCATGCACACGCCTATGTCATGCATAACATTGAAGATGTGGTAGTGAAAGCCAGACTAGGCAGGCTAGTAAGATATGTTTTCGTTGCTTAGGAAGCTTATGAATGACACGGAAAAAACTGCAAGAGTATCAAGTTACGCATGACATTTGTTTCGTTCAAAGTATACTTAGTTCCATGAACTACTCTCCGTGCCTCCAAGTTCCCTGCTCGAAGGATGAATATATATGACATAGTGTCACTATCATTTCTCGCTTCCTCACGGCTATAACAAAGCCGGTATATATATATTTCACTGAAACTTGCAACAAAAGCAGCTGCGCGGCCCGCAGCACTGAACAACTATACGAAGCAGCGCCCACAGAGTGCTCTGACGGCTTCCGTTGCGGTGAGGCGCGAGAAAATATGCAGTCGCGTCAACCCCACTCACTTAGCGAACTCTAGATAGCCTCCTCTATGACACGCAATGTTTACGCTCACGGAGCGCGAAACTTGGTGAAAAGTATCAAGTTTTCCAGCATGCCTCGTTCGTCTAATTCCAGTTTTATAAACTTTTTCCGGGCGATCGCTGACAGCCGTAACGCTAAACTTTGAGAAAGAAAAAAAAGCAGATATTGCACGAAGCCTCTTTCGAGACGCATTTACTCTCGCCTGGCCAAACACGCCGCCATTGCGACACTTAGGAGCGGCTGCATTTCGCTGATGCTTAGAGTCGCCTTCGTCTGGCGCAAGGAACCTCCAGCTTTTATTTACAAATGTGGGTCCTTTTACAGCTAAAGCTGTTATGAGATCATTTCAGCGGCCGTTTTTGGCGCCGTAGTTGTCCGCCGCCGCCGCCGCCGCCGGTGTCCGTAACCACTATCGATCGAAATAAGAAAAAAAAAACAAGATAAGAAAGAAATTCCGGAATGGAACGAGGTTCGAACCTGAGGCCTCTCAGTGGGAGTCCAGTATTCAACCTCTGAGCCATGCCGCTGCCTCAAGCTGCTACGCAAAAAGGTCCTATACAGGCTTCATGTTGGCAAGGAACCCCATTAACATATGCAGTATACCGTGGTAGAAGAGTAAAATAAGCACCAAGCGTCGCACAACGCGAATTCTGTAACCAGGCGTCACACAATGCAAATTGTGCAACGAGTAGATTGTTGAATGCTTCCAACCCATTACAAAGGACTCCGCCATAATTCTTCATCGCCATCAGGTACAGCATCAACAAAGTGCGCATAATGCCTTACATGCGTTTAGCAGGTACCACGGCTCTCCCTAGAATGACCAAAAATGGCATAGTGCCTGCTGCCCTACTTCTCAAAAATGACAATGATTTATAGCGTAGTGGATTCCTCGCAAGTGCACTTGTATTGGTTGCCAAGGAAGCCCATAAGCGCATGATCAATTTCCTCGGGGTCTCAGTAAAGTTCTTCGCCCCCCTTTCTCTCTCTAACATCAACGTATGTTATACAGCATGGCGGGAGAGGAGAATAGCGACCGGGCGTCACCCAATGCAAATTGCATAACTGGTGGGCCGTTTAAAGCTTCCAACCCATTACAATGGGTTCAGCCATAATTCTTCATCATCATGAGTCGTCGCGTAAACAAAGTGCACATAATGCCTTACAGACGTGTAGCTGGTGCCTCGCTTCTCCGCAGGATGAAGAATAATGGCTTAGTAGGTGCTTCCCAACTTCACAAAAATTGTGATTTATGGCGTAGTGGGTACCTTGCTAGTGTACTTGTGTTAGTAGCCCCAAGAGTGCTTACAACGGGCTCTAGAAACGCCGCTCTTCCAGCTTTCTCTGTGACTGTGCTGCGGTTTCAGCGCAGGCCTGGCGTTTTTTTTAGTGGTACGAGGACCAAGTGCCACTCTTTGCAATCTTTTAGTCCGCCCTGTCAAGCGTCGGTAAGGGTTGTCCAAAAAACACGACTAAAAAAAACGTATAGGGGATCGAATAGGTAAGCATAGGGCTATTTAATAGGGTGGACATCAAGGTATGACAGAAATTCAAATTGTAGTCGTATAAGTAGCATAAATTATCATAGACAGCAATTAGTAAAGGTGCTTCGGCAAACTGGTCGGAAACTGATTGTTGTGGTTCAACTGAAGAGTTATATCTTAATGCGAAAACCTTGCGTGCCGCACCAAACGAAAAAGGTGACGTCAGCGTTGACACAAACGATGAAAAAGTCACGTGATCATAGATTAAGGCTTGACGACGTCATCAGGTGACGTCATCGTCATATCACGGAGTGCAGAAGTCTGTGACGTGATTATGACGTCACCGTGAGGTCACGTCATGATATTATCCCACGAAATTATCGCATGGTCATGACCATGCGATAATTTCGTGGGATGCCATTGCAATTGCATCTTTGACTTTTGTCACACCAACCTTTCCGTTCTCACCACCTCCTCCCTTTCTTTACTTCGCCTCCCTTGTTTTGTCTTAGGCACCTCCCCCTTTGAGGTTGGGGAAGAATAGGCAATGGGTACTTAAGTTGTGGACGACGCAGCGAGCAATGAAAAACAAAATTATAGATGTAACCCTAAAGGGACTATCTACCGCTCGGAAAAATTATCCTGATTGTGGTGAAAATGAGAAGATCGTTCGTCACATCGGCGGCAACGAGCATGCTTTTGCCCCATAAAAAAGGAATTATATTTTTAATTTGACGTTGCAAATCGTGAAAGAATGACCGCTAGCGTCACCCGACGGCGATGTGGTTCAATCCATTGGTAAGACAAAAAATCCTCGTTGGTAGACTCATTTTGCTTAAAAACAAACAGGCATAACTTCAAATTGTATTTTACGCACTTGAGGCACCTTTCGGTTGCGTCAGAAAGTAATTTTTTGCCTTTTTTCCCCACGCATCCAAGAATAACGCCAGGCCTGAGCTGAAACCGCAGCACAGTCACAGCGAAAGCTGGAAGAGCGGCGTTTCTAGAGCCCGTTGTAAGCTCTCCTGGGGCCACAATACAAGTACACTAGAAAAGCACCCACTACGCCATAAATCATGCGCTTATGGGCTTCCTTGGCAACCAATACAAGTGCACTTGCGAAAAACCCACTACGCTATAAATCATTGTAATTTTTGAGAAGTAGGGCAGCAGGCACTGTGCCATTTTTCGTCATTCTACGGAGAGCCGTGGTACCTGCTAAACGCATGTAAGGCATTATGCGCACTTTGTTGATGCTGTGCCTGATGACGACGAAGAATTATGGCAGAGCCCTTTGTAATAGGTTGGAAGCATTCAACAACCTACTCGTTGCGCATTTCGCATTGTGTGACGCCTGGTTACAGAAATGGCGTTGTGCAACGCTTGGTGCTTATTTTACTCTCCTACCACGCTATATTGCACATGCTAATGTGGTTCCTGCCGACATGAAGCCTGTATAGGACCTTTTTGCAAAGCAGTTTCAAGCACCGGCATGGCTCAGAGGTTGAATACTGGGCTCACGCGCAGAGGGCCCAGGTTCGAACCTCGTTCCATCCTGGAACTTTTTCTTATTTAGTTTTTTTTTCTTATTTCGAGCGATACTGGTTATGGACACCGGCGGCGGCGGACAACTACGGCACCAAAAAAACGGCAGGCCTGCGCTGAAACCGCAGCACAGTCACAGCGAAAGCTGGAAGAGCGGCGTTTCTAGAGCCCGTTAAGCTCTCCTGGGGCTAGAATACAAGTACATTAGAAAGGTACCCACTACGCCATTAATCACAATTTTTGTGAAGTTGGGAAGCACCTACTAAGCCATTATTCGTCATTCTGCGGAGAAGCGAGGCACCAGCTACACGTCTCTAAGGCATTATGTGCAATTTGTTGACGCGACGACTGATGACGATGAAGAATTATGGCTCAGCCCTTTGTAATTGGTTGGAATCTTTGAACGGCCCACCAGTTATGTAATTTGCATTGGGTGACGCCCGGTCGCTATTTCGCTCTCCCGTCATGCTGTATAGCATACGTTGACGTGGGAGAGAGACGGGGGGGGGGGGGGCGAAGAACTTTACTGAGACCCCAAGGAAATAGATCATGCGCTTATGGGCTTCCTTGGCAACCAATACAAGTGCACTTGCGAGGAACCCACTACGCTATAAATCATTGTAATTTTACTGAGACCCCGAGGAAATGGATCATGCGCTTACGGGCTTCCTTGGCAACCAATACAAGTCCACTTGCGAGGAACCCACTACGCTATAAATCATTGTAATTTTACTGAGACCCCGAGGAAGTGGATCATGCGCTTATGGGCTTCCTTGGCAACCAATACAAGTGCACTTGCGAGGAACCCACTACGCTATAAACTACGCTACGCTATCTCCTATCTATCACGCTATCATTGTAATTTTTTAGAGGTAGGGTAGCAGGCACTGTGCCTTTTTCGTCATTCTACGGAGAGCGTTGGTACCTGCTAAACGCATGTGGGCATTATGCGCACTTTGATGATGCTGTGCCTGATGACGATGAAGAATAATGGCAGAGCCCTTTGTAATGGGTTGGAAGCATTCAACAACCTGCTCGTTGCGCAATTCGCATTGTGTGACGCCTGGTTACAGAATTCGCGTTGTGCGACGCTTGGTGCTTATTTTACTCTTCTACCACGCTATATTGCATATGCTAATGTGGTTCCTTACCGACATGAAGCCTGTAAAGGACCTCTTTGCAAAGCAGTTTCAAGCACCGGCATGGCTCAGAGGTTGAATACTGGGCTCCCACGCTGAGGGCCCAGGTTCGAACCTCGTTCTATCTTGCAATTTTTTTTCTTATGTCGTTTTTTTTCTTATTTCGAGCGATACTGGTTACGGACACCGGCGGCGGCGGCGGCAGCGGCGGCGGCGGCGGCGGCGGACAACTACGGCGCCAAAAACGGCCGGTGAAATGATCTCATAACAGCTTTCGCTGTAAAACGGCCGGTGAAATGATCTCATAACAGCTTTCGCTGTAAAAGGCGCCCGGTTTCGCTGCTTGCGGCGCCGTCTTCAATTTCTTCTGCTTCAACCTATGCGCTATGCCATGCGGCTCCCCGCTCTGGTCGTACTGTGCCGCTGTATAATTGTTAGGATGTCTCACTGGTACTGCGCTGTGAAGGCGCGCATATATTGTCTCTTTTTGATGGATCGACTTGGCTTCGATTGCGGCAGCAGTGCTAAAATAAACGCATAGACAGGGATTACAGCAAAACAAGTGTTCTGTAATCGTATAGTAAGGCTTCATTTAACCGCTAGCGCGCTGAAAATGACTGTTACATTCATTGCAATAGTGTTCAGCGAAAATAATGTAATCCTACAGAAATCACATGTGCTTTCGGTTTTAACTTTTGCCGGCACTACGATCGTCATCGCGTCCACCAGCCAGTGTTGCGGGCATGTTTCACGCCAATGAAAGATGACCGAACGCAGATCGAAAAATTTTGTTTTAAAAATGTCTACTCACTTTCCAGAGAAACCGCTGCAAGGTTGGACACTTCAGACGGTACGCCTTCCATTGCGGTACAAAACAGAAAAGCGATGAAGGACGGTAGACGATCCCTTTAAGGGACAAGAGGAGAACACACGGATGTTAATGACATCTTAGTCGAAATCAAGAAGAAGAAATGGCAATGGGCAGGTCATGTAGATCGTAGGCAAGATAACCGCTGGTCATTTAAGAGTGATAGATTTAATTCCGAGAGATGGCAAACGCGCGAGAGGGAGGCAGCAAGTTCGGGGGGACAGATGAGATCAAGTAGTCGGTGCGGATAACGCGGCCACAGCAAGTACAGGCCCGGGTTGATTGGCGAAACAAGGGAGAGGCATTTGCCACGCAGCGGGCGTAGTCAGGCTGATGATGATGACGTGAGCAGACTACTTCGGAAGACAGCTGCTGCCCAGACAGGTCAACTTGTCGAAGCATTGGCTCCGGCGATGCTCCCTGTTCTACAATCTCTCATCAATATTTCTGGCAAGTGCGCAATCTTGTATGGCACAGATGCCATTGCTGCTTTATTCTAGAGGGCAGTGCAGAAACTTCTGAGACGAAAGCAAACAACTCACAGGGCCCCTTATGAAATCGCCGCAGACGGCTCGAAGGCGACAGTCATCTTCTGTATTTTTTCCTAGTCGATGTATTGATCCTGCCGCCTCTCCCTCCGAACGCTTTCTGCACCTAAGGCAGTTTTGTTTTGCCTCCGGGATCACAAACATTACAAGATCTCACCTCGTATTGCAGTGCCTTCGGGATCGGCACGCCTTTCACCATGCGCTGATTTCGTGTGATGACGTCATCATGTCAAGCCACGTCATTGACGTCAAAGTGACTCCCTGATGACGTCACAAATGTTGGCGATCTATGACGCCATCGCGTGATCATTTCTGCATTACTGGTGTTGACGCCGCCGACTCCGACGGTCAACTTTATCGTTTGATTATGCACCTAGGTCTTTCGCCTTAACCTAGGGTGGCAGTTTACAATTATCCTCTTTCCTTCGGATGGTCGAGCGGGGAGCGTGAGCTGGAGGTTGCTGCATCGCTGCTCCGATCGTTAAAACCCTGATTGTTCGCACACTGTCATCTGGGAAGCGTCACGTAGCGGCCAGCGCTTGAATTCGCTTGTTTCGTACAGCTCGTAGCGGCAGGGTATATGCGCGGTGAACCAAGCGGTCACCGCCTAATCGCGTTAGCTCCGGGTGGTTTCTGGGGAACCTCAACATAGCGTAACGCGTAATTACGCTCTAATACCCGTGTTCAGCAATATATTCGCCGCAAATGGGGAGCCTAGCGCTTCGGAGACAACGAATACATCACGGCAGCTAACTACGAGCCTGTTCCCGCAAGTTCGCCAAGGTTGCAAAGAGTGTTCTTGTATATATCCGTACTGCGGGTTTGATCGCGCGCCATGCAGCACCTCCTCCTTTATGACGCTATCTTATGAATCTGTTTTCATTAATACGTGATTCACTGCTTAGTTAAAGTTCAGAGACGTAGGCTGGCAAGGCACGTGGTTTCTTTTAAGTGCGATGCGTTTCAATCGAACCAAGGACACTTTGAGAGTATCTATCTATCTATCTATCTATCTATCTATCTATCTATCTATCTATCTATCTATCTATCTATCTATCTATCTATCTATCTATCTATCTATCTATCTATCTATCTATCTATCTATCTATCTATCTATCTATCTATCTATCTATCTATCTATCTATCTATCTATCTATCTATCTATCTATCTATCTATCTATCTATCTATCTATCTATCTATCTATCTATCTATCTATCTATCTATCTATCTATCTATCTATCTATCAGGGGCGTAGCCAGAAAGTTTCTTCGTGGGGGTGCAAGGTCTACCATTCTTTATGTATGTTCGTGCGTGCGTTTGTATGTGTGCATGTATATCTACGCATGCATGATTGAAAAACTTGGGGGGGGGGGGGGTAAAGACTAAAAGACTAGCCATCCCCCCAGCTGCGCCAATGCTATCCATCTAATCAGCCTACCTCCCTGCCTGCCTTCGAAGGATTTCGTGAGCTCGTGGCAATTTCGCTAAAGTGATAAACAATGTGTTTGCTTTAGACGATGGAGATTTTTAAAATAACAGTCCTGCGGCAGTGAGGCCCCTGTCGTCTTCGCAAACGAACTCTACGCCGAGCCATAAAAACATTCAGGAGTGCTGTTTCTTGGGCTAGTTGGAATAGCAATACTCTATTTTCGGACGAGCTTGAAAATCAAAGACACAGTGAAGCACACAGTAAACCAGAAACAAAAGCGCTCCAGCAACTAACGTTCGTTGTTGCATCGTGCCTACATTTGTGCACGCCTATTTGAACCATGTGACGTATGGTATCACACCATGGAGTTAAGGAACCACATTTCTTTTCGCGGCAAAGCAGCCGACGGGGAGCTGACACATGTGGCCCCGTTGATTATAGTTTCTCCATCTATTATCTCTCTAATGGTCCGGTATTTATGGCGGCTGATTATGCGACAATTTGAAAACACGTAACGCAGCAAACACGTAGCGAAGCGGTTGCCCTAAACTGGTTAACCTCCCAGCCTTTTCTTCCCAGCTGTTCCTTCTCTCTTGAAGATACGGATGAGCAACCACAGTCATTGCAGTGAATCGATAGGTACCCGTCCCTGTACCGTGCAACGTTTTGTCTACGTTCTCGTAGGCGATTGCTTATACATCTTCCAGTTTGGCCGATATATTTTGCACCGCATGTGAATGGTAACGTGTAGTCAACCCTTTCTGCGCAGGCTACAAATGGGTTTTGGTGCTTTATGTGGCATCCTCTGGGGCTTCACTCCCAACGGTTCTGTGAGCTTGCGCAACTTTCGTAGCTTTTCTGGTTCCTTATTCGATGCTGCGATATCATACGTCACATGGTTCAAGTACGCATCTATAATGTAGGCACGATGCCCTAGAAAACTTCAGTTGCTGGAGCGCGTTCGTTCGTGGTTTATGCGTGCCTCACCGTGTCCTTGCTTTTGAAGCGCGTCCAAAATTACAGTAAAAACATTGTCGCACCTAAAGTTACGTTCAAATGAGTAATTAACAAAAACTGATTGGTTAACTTTCAATTATTAACCTGAAGGCACGTGTTCATAAGGAAAAGTTTTATGACGCGGAAACTTATGGCACACCCAAATTCTTTTAAAATCCCGAAAAGCGCACGTAATTTAACAAGGTAATAATCGCAATTCAAGGCCCCTATCCAAAATGCAGTGTGCCGGGAGCACTAGAAATGCAGCAACTGTGTTACGTCCGACCAGAAGCTCACATGACAAACTGTGAAAAACGACACGGCGGAGCAGAACCTTATTTGGGAGGAAAAACGGGAAGTCGTCCCAAATACCCAAATTGGCCGCTTATTCCTTGCATTTGGTGTGTGGTGCTTCCCTGTTCCTTTCGTACCGTACCCAACAAAACCATAATTTCCACCTTTTCTTTCACTGTCCTGCCTAAAACTAGGCGGCTGCCACTGCGGCACTTCTCGCAGACAAGCGAACGAATTCTTTGCACTTCTTCAGAGTTTGATGGGATCTTCCGATGCGATCAAATATTACTCCAGGCATTATTGCCCTGGCACTTTTAAACTATATTTCACGGTAGCAAACACAATGGCATTGCATTCAACTCCTCTTCTAAACATCGGAAACTTCCGCGTTTTTCTTTTCCTGTAATATTGCTACCCATATCTAAACTGCCAATTGAATTATGAATGCGCACCCTTTATTCGTTCACATACGAAGCCACATCTGCATGTGCAGTAGCGTCATATTGAACCGTACAGAGCATGGCTCAAATATTTTGTGCCATGTACTACCTTCTCGGCAGCCATCCGGAAAAACATTGCTTACTTTTCACATTGAGCTACTGATTCTCGCCGCACTTCATACAATGAACAAGAATTGCTCGTCAGGCAGCTAAGAAAACTCGCGTTAGACGAAACGAAAGCCTAAGGGAACATTATGCTTCTCCAACGAGAATAAGTTGGAGAAGACTTCACATCGTTACCGTATAGCTGTTGACTTCCCGGAAGCTATTGTTTGATGCAAGACACGCAATGACAATACCCAGTACAATGGACGAACATTTAAACAAGCCGAGAGTTCATTGCAGGCGAGCGTAAGGATACTGGAAACGAGATCTATTGTGCCATCGAATCCGATTACTCGCTTTCTTTGCCGAGTCTTTTGTAAGGACCCCGGAGGCCTTGCCTCGGCGGTCAACAATCCTCCTGAGGCGGACAAAGAGAACTCTTATAGCGCATCTTGTGTAATTTCTCATTGTCTCTGTTTAGAAGGAAAGTCTCTTTTTCTGTCTCTCAAATAGAATGCGACCGGAGGCTTACTGTGCAATCGTTTCAGCTGCATTCTCTGGAAAACAGACGACATTAGTTTGTCCGTCGACTTTTTAACTTCAGGGTATTCGGGTCACCGAAAAAGTATGCGCGATGGGTAAGTCTGGCAGCGATACCTGGTGATGCAGAGCCTTAGAAAACACATTCAAGTATAAGATCTTAGTGGCTTACATGTTCCGCTTAACTTCTGGCATTATGAATATGCCTTGAGATAATCAGTCATTTTATTTTATATTTAGATCACTACTTCACACAACCTTCGTGGGGCATTGTTCAGCGGCGGAGGGGTCCAGTACAGTAAGTACATACATAAAGTTATATATACAATACCTTAACAAAATAAAACATCGATTAGTGCAGATGCTGCGAATGAAGAAGTATTCTTAGGTGTGCTAGTTGGATCACGATCACTGTGGCAGACCAGCGCTGAAAACAGGACGAAGAGCACACACGACACAGTGCTGTCCTGTGTGCACAGCTGTGCACTGCGTGGTCTTCGTACCGTTTTCTGCGCTGTTCGGCCAAAGTTAAGATTAACCCTGAACATAACATTATACCGTAGAAGCAAGGTATAGAGTGTGAAATAAAGAGAAGTAGCACATATAATATAAAGGAAACTAATTCAACGGAAACAGTGCCACAAGAAATGAAAACAACTGAAAAGCGACAAAATCTTCCCGAAAAGAAAAGAAGTTCATACAAAGAAACAAAAACAGTCGAAAGAAAAAATCTGGAGGCGAGCCTAATGTTTGCATTAAGTGTCTGGTAGTTGGACTCGCACCTCAACTTTCGTGTGCCCTGGCGCATTCCTTGAGTGAATCTTGCCTTTCATCGCGATGCTAAAGCGGGTTTGGAGGCCAGGTAGAAAGAAGCACGTTGTTCAGGTACGCTCGGCGAGGTGACGCAACGATCCCAGCTGCACACAAGAAAAAGCGCCCGCTCTTTCACTCAACTCATTCATTCATTCATTCATTCATTCACAAAACTGAAGCCCGGCCTTTTCAAACCGAGGCGGGCCGCGTCCACGTCGGCACCGTTAGGCCGAGCCCTAGGGCGCCATCGTGAACCCTCTGGACAGCCCGTAGTTGATCCTGATACGAACAGCTGGAGATCATGTTCTGCCAGTGAAGCCATTTTTCTTCGTGGTTGGCGAGAGTCGCGGGACAGCCCGCCAGCATGTGTCTGATTTCAATGCTACCATCGCATGCGTCAAATTCTTTCCTAATTTCACTTTCGGGGTGAACTCATTGATAACCTTAATTAATTGTAGTGACAGTAAAGTAGCCAGTACTTCAAGTGTACTGATGTCCCGATATGATATGTATCTAATATAACTGTTAACTTGTACCAGAACCGTAGCGGCGAGAGATCGCTGGTTATCTTAACAGAATAGGATCTAAGAGATGACAAACGCGCGAGGGCGGGGCTACGAGTTAGGTGGCCGGACGAGGTTAAGTTTGTGCGGATGACGTGGCCACAGCAAGCACCGGACCGGGTTGGTTTGCGAAACATGCGAGAGGCGTTTGCTCTGTAGTGGGCGTTGTCAGGCTGGTAGGGATAGTGATGAAGATATAGCAAATATGGCTGCATCGCTATTAAAGAGTATACCGAAAAATAAGACGTTTCTTTCTTTTTTTCTAAAAGTACAAGTTGTGTGCATTTTTCGTCTGATTATATTTAAAAAAAAGGCCTTGAAATCAAGGGTTTGACGGAATCCCGTCTGGTGGGAAGGAGGCAATGTAAAAAGGAATAAACGCCGACCACAATAAAACCACTTTAAAACAAACAAGACGTTTCGGCAACCGCACGGGAGCCTTCTTCGCAATGAAATGTCTTCATTGAACAAGGCTACCGTGCGGAAGCCGAAACGTCTTGTTTGTTTCAAAGGGCTTTTCTTTGTGGTCGGCGTTTATTGCTTTTTACAAAAAAAAAACGCCTTTACTGCAAACTTTTGTGGTATTTTTTGGCGACTCTGAAACATAGACATTGTCCATATCAAAATCGCATAACACTGAAGCAGAGAGCAGGTAAACATAATACGAGCACTCGCAATGCTGCGAATTGTTCAATTTTATTCCTCACGGTGACAATGGTAACAGGACTAGACTTCGCAGCTACGAAGCACGTAAGCACTGTGCACAAGACTTGGCACTGACTTGCGGAAATGCCAACATTGCTATAGATGCTCTCGTGTAAAACAATTACTTTTTGTATCAAATTAACGCGCCTGTAGTCCATTTCAACATGATTTAAGCCTGCTTGATGGCAATTTGATTGCTGCCAATACTCAAAAACAGTGACCGAGAGAAACGGCGTGCTGACTACTGGACTAGCGCCAACTTGTTGGTGTGGGTGAATCAGTCCCGCTTGCGAATACCTTGAAGCAGCGCGAAAAAAAAAACAAAAACAGTAAAACCCAGTAAAAGATGAGGAGCGAGCACAACTGGACGAGCGCTCGTCCTCCTATGTTCTGTCCCCATTTTTGTACTCGTTTATTTCGCACTGCTTCAAGTGATTCGCAAGACTTCTAGAAAATGTAAGCATGCTGTATCCGCTAGACTGTTGCAAATATGAGCAAAATCTGTTTAAATTTCATGTACGCATGGAAGTCTTTTGGTAAAATAAAATGTCTAATTCTCTTGCCCATCACCGCTCTTTTACTCTTCTTCGAGTCCAGGCCATGTTAGGTGAAGGCATATGATTTAAATAACTTCTTCGAATATACTGCGTGGTATAATTAAATTGAAACGTTGATATAGACTCCGCATCTTCGCCGATGTTTGCCTATTTGTTTTCGTCATTTTTACGTAAGATTGTTATCCGATGCGGACAGCTGGACTTTCAGTGTAAAATACGCCGGGAACGGTACTCTTGCGTTTAGCCACTTCTGAGCTTGAGCATTCCTGAGCGAGGAATACAAAACAACGGTTACGGATTAATGGCAAACGAAGAGCCTCTTGCAGTCACATATTATCGAAGTGTGCGTACTACCTGAGGCCTCGGTTTTAGAGATGAGCGAATTTTTCGCGCGCTTCGAATATTCGAACGAATGTTATATTACTTGAATTCGGTTCGACAAGAATTTAATTTTATTCGAAATTTCGACGTATTCGAAATGAACGAATATAGGTATATTTGATCGCATGTAAACCCCTGTAAAGGTGGTCTCACTGCCACCCAAGAATGTGATACCGCGAAACCAACTATAGAAAAAAACGAATGCTGTGAAGCCAAACTTGAAGGTTAAGTGTACATATTATGTACCTTGACATCAATTAATTTTTTTTAAGTTGAAAAGTGTGTTATACGGGCTTATATAGGCAAAGTATAGTGAATTTTAAAACGTAACGTATTGTACCACTTATAACTTGAATCCTACTGCTATTCAAACTTGGGTGTTATCGTAAGTTGCTTCCACTTCACTTCGAACCAAAAAGGTGACATTCACAGACGCCTAGTTCCAATTCTTAAAAATATTATGCAAGTATGTTGGTCATGACAAAAATGCTAATTTGTCTTTATGACATGTTATATATACTCTTCGAACTATTCGATTCGAAAGTATTCGACCAAATCACCGTTAGCTTCGAATTCGCTTCGAACCTCAAATTTACTATTCGCCCATCCGCGCTCGGTTTGTAATAGCCTTGTCACACGGCACATTTAATGTCATTTGCAGCGAATGTCATTAGGTGTTAATGCCATTTTTGTTGCTGCTACACGGGCATAGCGAATGACATTCACACCTAATGGCATTCGCCCGTTGAATGTGTTCACCGAACTCATTCAGGCGCGACATGCGTACTCTCGTCAACAGGCACTTTAAAGCAATATGTAAACGATGTTAACGTTCTTATTAAAGGTTGTTGTTAACTTTTCGGTAACTTTTTTACGTACAACGCGATGTTGGAAGCAATTTGTGCAGCTATATTCTCTTTCCCATACTCCGACTTGAAGCTAGCGCCACCTCCTGTCAGCCATGCGGCCATGTTTAGAAACGCTCACTCTTGTTTTGGTGAAGCGATACCGCGGTAGCCGTAGCGATAGTTGCACGCACGTGTTAGATACATATCTGCCAGCCGTGGATGCCTTGTATGACTCCAGCTGCTACGAATGAAGCCTGACGCTTCATTGTTAGCAGCTGGAGAAGAACTAACATTCGTTTGCATTGGTCCTCATTCATCACGGTCACAAATTCATGAACGCTGCCAGGGTCCTCCATATTGCTGACTGCAGAAGTCCTGAGTGGCTTTGCGCTAGTTTCGATATGTACGAGGATTTCTTTTCTACTGATGCTGTTGTATCGCATCGCAGTATATTTTGAAATAGTCTGACAATGTTTACCATAGTATTACTAACAACAAAGAGAAAATATGTAAATTAAAAGCACGATTTGTAACTTTTTATTATCACAGCAGCCTGCCGATAGACATTCACATTAATTGCGAACGTCATTTCATATGGCAGTGTAGACCCGGAACGCAAGATCGCAATGACATTCGTTTTGAATGTCATTCGCAGCGAATGACAATACGTGTGCTGTGTGACAGGGGTATAAGTCTAAATTCACTGCCATGCTTCTGAGTCCCACGGCCCAACACTTCCATGGCTAAACTTGCACGCATGCGCAGTAAAAGCTTCAAAAGAAGGATGGCCGTCGGGAAGACACAACCAAAGCCAGTGCATGCGGAATGAGAAAAGTGTGGGTTCACATCCCATAGTGTTCTTGGTCGGAATTTATTTCAACTTATTTTACTTCTGAACTCCAAACGTCCCATCTCCTCGTATTTTTCTCGCTTAACCTTCGGTTGACTTCATGTCGTATTGGTTAGCACTTCTGGTATTATGCGAAACTACAGCGAAGTAATATTAGTGCAAGTTACAAATGAAGTAAACAGCGAAATTATGACACCCAGCCCTGTCTTGACCTAACATGCCTATGAAAAGAGTCATGCACACTTTGTTTTGAATCAAGGGTTCAGCTGAACGTAAGATTAAAACTGCGCAAAAGAAACGAGGGCAGGTGGAAAGAACCAGCAAGACACCACGCCTTGCGCCTGTACTCCTTTCTAAGTGGGTAGCACTCTATAGGTGCCCAAGTCGTCGTCCACCGTCTCATGTCGCATGATCACGCAGTGGTCAATGCAGGCCTAAAACAAAGCTGCCAATGCTCAAAACAAGCGCAGAATAAACTAACAAGGTCTAAAATAATACGAACTTCAGAAAAAACCAAGAACCAATCGCGAAAGTTTATAGAAAATTACGAAAAACGCTTCTGAAACATCAGCTTGATGCCCGCGTCGTGTAATACAGGGCGTCACCGCCTCGGCAAGCGAGCGATCTCCGAGGCTGGCGGCTCGGTGCCCCAAGGAAATCGCTGGGTTGCTCATGCTACGCACTTTCTCAGGATTTACGGTAGTGGAGATGCATTAGGCGCAGGATTTAAAGCTACACCAAGACCTACAGAAGAAATTTTTTTGCGCACTTTAAGCCTAACAAAAAGTATGAACCAAATAGCCCGAAAGAACATCCTACTAAAGCAGAAGGTAGCCTATCCGAACGATGAAATTTTATATGCTAGTGGCGATTTCGTTGCAATTGTGATAACATTTTTACATTGGACCTGTACCTACCTATACGGGTGGAATAAAACGCGGAAGACGCCGGCTACGTCAGACGGCTGAGATGAACGGATCAATCACTAGTACAACGACAAATATACCTTCAGCGAATCTCACATTATGTGCCGCTTCTGCTTTTCGACCGCCTTTTAAAGCGGAAGCATTAGATGCCTCATCGAACGCGAAAAGTGACAGTCGGCGTCAATACAAACGACGCAAATGTTGCGTCATCACGCGGCAACTGCGACGTCACATAACATGGCGGCACATGACGACGTCATCACATGACATCGTCGCTGGATAAAAGTTGTCGTGGTGATCACGGACGAAGGGCAGCCCCTCGTGATGTGCAGAAAGCTTCGGTATATGGGAAAGGGGTTGTTCTAGTCGTTCTAGGGGAACGCATGGAAGATCCTGTAACTTTTGCACAATCACCGCATCTGTGGTGCATCTAACGCACCTAGAATTATCTGTTTTTCATTAAAGAGCTTTCTCTCTCTCGCTTAGTGTAGCCACCTAGCGGCGGCGCAGCCTCGTTTCCCTCCTGCCTTCGTCTCGTTCGCCAACTAATCCCTGTGTTTCATCCTTCCGCGCCCTTCGCTTTTCCTCCTCCTCCCTCTTTACTCCAACCGTTGCAGAGGCAACGTCGCCCTTTCCCATTTCAGCGCTACGCTCTCGCCATTCCTATCACATTCGGGCCATTAGCGTAATGGCTTTCCGGGCCTAAATACGAGAGATTACGCGTGTGGCCCATGACCCTTGGCAAAGTGAAGCTGCCCCAGCGAGCAATGAGCTAGGCGTGCTATGGTTTCATAGAGACAGCGGTGGCGAGAGAGGGCAAGTGAGAAAGGGGCAGGATGGCCGAGGTCGGGTCTCTAGCCTTCTTTTCCTTGCTCGCGTGCTTCCTTCCTTCACTCTTGTTCTCTCCAGCCCTGCTCTTCATTCTGTGCTCAACGTCCCTATGCTGGCCTGCCCGCATGATTGCCTCAGCTGCCCTGCAATGGAGTGGAGTTGGGTATTCCGCTCCTAAGTGGTGTTGGGATGGGGCTGCACGTCCAGAAACCTACGCGTCCCTCGCACGGTCGAATAGGATAGGAAGAGAAAGAAAAAGAAGTAGCAAGAAAATAACGAAGAAATGTTTTCATCGGGTCAACGAAACGCATAAGCAGTGGTTCGGGCACTTCGCTTCTATGCATGGGAGGTTCCTCGCGCATCCTCGCGATTCGAGACCGCATCCGTCGCTCTCGGCGCCGCTTCGTTTATGCACTGCCAGCAAAACTCCGCTCAGAGTTTCACTTCCCTTTCTAAGCGAAGCTCTTACAAATCGCAGATTTTGGAGTCCTAAGTGAAAGGCCCTTGAAGGTGTGCCGCTCACACGCGTACTTTTATGCGCCGTTTTCCAATAATCGACCAACTCTCGATCATGAGGTCGTCGGCGATCAGCCGTTTCTGTTACGGCAATATAATCTTTTATCGATGTGACTTGTAATTTCACGTTGCCACATTCAACAGTTGCCTGGATATGAACACGTGACCGTCGTTGTTGCCTCAAGCAATTGAACCGTTGGGCTGCTAAGCACGTACATGAAGGTCCAATTCCCGACATGCAGGAAGGAAGAAGTCCATAGGGAGCATTGCGCAACGCCATAAAAAGAAAGAAGAATTAATAATTTATTTGTTGGGTTCAGCGTCCAAAAACCACGTTTCGATTATGAGAGACGCCGTAGTGATGGCTCCGGAAATTTCGAGCACCTGGGGTACTTTAACGTGCACCTAAATCAAAGTACACGGGCCTCAAGCATTTTCGCCTCCATCAAAAATGCGGCCGCCGCGGCCCGAATTCGTTCCCGCGACCTGCGGGTCAGCAATCGAGCACCATGACCACTGGACCACCGCGGCGTGTGATAAAAAGAAAGAGAGAAAGCAAGAAAAAAATTAGCCGCGTATTTGCGTGTTCACTGCAAATGTCGTCTTAAGACGATAGAAGAGGCGCTGCTGGAGATATAGACGCCATCTGGCAATACGTCGGGAACATGAGTGCTGTGTTGCGGACTGGTAGTCCCGGCGCAGCAGGAGGCGAAGACCGGCGCTGACCAGCACGACCGGCGGGGACGCCAGCCAGTCCGAACACGCGGTTTGGCGCGAAGCGTTGAAGCAGAAGAAATGTCCGCACTCAACGAGTACTCTCCACACACTCTTTTATTTACACGTCGCCTGGCAAAAACAGGAATGCCAGAGCGGCGCCCCATGGCATTTGTACAGTGCAATACAGAACCGAAACCGAAACACAACAATGAGCTCGTGCAGAGGGCACGCAGGAAGTCATGTTTAACGCGCAGTCGCATTTCCAGCGCAGCTTAAGAAACTAGGGTCTTTAGAATTACGTATGTATGCATTTTCTATTAAAGGAACACACCGCCTAATACTTACCTAATGATGTTGTGCCTCAGATATGAGTATTGTTTGCTTTTTGATCGACAATGTACACAAGTATGAACCTAGTCAGCCGTTCAAGATGGCTGGCCCTTGGGCAAGTGGTTCAACTTTGGCCGAGTGGCTGAATCGAGTGACGTGCCGACAAACAGAAAGACAGACAGAAAGACAGACCAAACTTTCTCCGTTTAAGTATCCCAAGAAAGACTATCGTCTTTAAAAAGTAGCACCGTCAGGCACACACACGCAAAGCTTCACTTTTCCCAATTTTCCCGACAGGCAAGGGCTTATTGCAAGGTGCATTATCGCAATGTAACTTTTCTGTTTTTCTTAAACATAGGCAGAAGATTTCAGCCACACCATTATAGTAGTACACCATGTTGGGCTACGCTGTTTCTAGCGCGGTTAGAAACATTTCAAGATATCTCTAGGTTCAAATGTGGCAACCTTGAGCTTCTCCTTATGCATATTTTTTCCACATGAAATAAACTGAGGGGACTGCGGGTTCTCATATAACAAATTCCGTTTCGTCGCAAGGGCGAAACAGTGAATGCGATAGCAGCAAATTGAAATGTCACATGAAGAACGGCAAGTAGCTCAAAACTTGCAGCGCGCTACCCAAGCACAAAGGGCTCACGAAAAGAATACACACAGGATGAGGGCGAACTAGCAACTGTCGCATCTCGGAGCTTGCAGCGCGCTGCTGAAACACAAAGAAGAAGGCACGAAAAGAACGCGCCGGGATACACAGGGCGAGCGCGTATCAACAACTGTGACTGTTGTTACTTTGCGTTTGAGCAGCACGATGCAAGTGTCGACTAGGCACTGCAGCGAGCGAAGTGACCTTCGATCGGCCTATAGCTTCAACGCAAACTTTGCAGTGAAAGCACGAGACGTACAAAGCTCTTCCCACACGAGATAAGCGCTGGAGCGTGAGCGAACACGGCTTGTAAGGCAAAGTAAAGATCGTATGCGCGCAACTTTAATATACTCTATCTCAGCCCGACATAATCACCCAACCAACAACTACCTTGCAGCACTGCCAAAGCTATGAGGAGTACACAGGCAGCATCAATGCGCAGCATATAATATACACGTTGTTACGGGTGTAACTGTTACATTATCAACGAGATACAACGGTTTTAACTGTGCTTCTTGCATCACGTGTTACAGCAATACGTGACACGTCAGGCCCTACGCGCATGCAATTCGCGTACTCCGAAATATTGTAGCGATTACCGTCTGGTAACCGTAATAGCCACCCTAATCGCGATGACGAGGAGCAACATGGCAGCCCCCATACAGCCCAGACCGTCCGCTTCCATCCGAATTCGTGCTTTTTACTGGCTCTCTAGCCGGACAGCAAGAAACAAGTTGTATAATGTAATCGCTTAATCTCATCCATAGAGTTTCATACTGTAAAATATAGAGGGGAATGTGGCGCTAGTGTCTATGCGGGGCTCCTTTAGCGGCGCTTCAACCACCATGGGAAAGATGCGACGTACAGGCTTCGAACTTGCTTCGGAAGGATCGCATTCTTGAGATTTGCGGCGCTTGTTTACCCAGCATTAAACAAAATTATATGAAGTTATTCTGTATTAAAATTTGATCCATTCTTTCGTATGTAAAACTTATTGCAGAAAGTCTGCGTGACGTGAGATTGAAGTGAAACCGGGTAAAACTCAACCACCAGGGCATTAGTCATTGCTCTGCAATTGTGTATTAGATTTGGCATAAACAAATGATGAATTATTTTTTAAAACACTTGAAAACAGACAGGCGTGTTTTTTTTTTGCTCGAAATTAAGCATAACCTATTTATGGAAATAAAAATACTGTATCGAGTGAGAAACCCCTAGCGTATCATCTGCTGCGACGCCAGGCGTGTCTGTCCCGACGCATTTCTTGTTCCGCTGTAAAGCCCAGTCATAGGAGCGTAACGGTGCGTCTACTTCGCTTCGCTGTCGTTTTGCAACCGATTTCACTAGCAAGACGAGCTGATAAAAAAAACTTAAACTCTATACAGTTTCCTGTACTGACATGAAAGGCTACATCTGCGCGGTGCCAAGCGTAAACGACGCTTTGCTAAAACTGTCAAGTACAAGCTGTAAAGCCGTGAAATCGTTGGAAGCCAAGAGACCAGTCACTTTCAACAACATGGGCACCGATTGAGTGCATTGCAGCGCACTCCACTACTTACAACGCTGCTTACACACCGGCATAAAACACTTTCCGTGATCTGGAAACTGGTCTGGAAACTGCTCTGGAAAAACAACCTACGCAGGCGTAATGTCGATGCCACGTCAGTTGTGGTTGTGGTGCTGGCTATCTAATTTTAAAAGAAAACAATAAAGGCTGCATATGTACTCCTACGATAGAGGCGTCATGTCAGATTAAAGTGCGTGGTTCCAGTGTTGGCTCCGCTTTTATAGCAGTGTAAAAAGCATTACATTTGTATTCCTATATTTATCAAGCTCTAATGATGCTCTGCTCGACCCCCGAGTGATATATTAACGAAAGTTACATATGATATTCACATGACTGCACCATAAAGTGCACTTAGTTTCGATAATACTGACGTATGTGCTCTAACGTGAGGGCTGACGTTACGTCGCACCATAATTTACTCTTTAAACGTCAGCGTTGTCGACATGCCTGGTACGCCCACGATCTGCACACAGCTACTACACTTACATAAACACGTCAATCCACCTCGTAACGCTTTACTCAAAACCATAAAGTACAGCCCAGAAATACTCGCTGAGTGCTTCGCATGAAACCGATTTCCACAAAGCGTGCGATCTGCCGAAATTTTTGCTTAACAAAGAAAAACGAGCCCTTAAAGTTCTCCTTTTTTCGTTTTCATGTTCTACTGTCTTATACATCAGACACGCTCACAGTTCGGGCTCTTCGGTGGTCTAGTGTTTACTGTGCTCGACTGCAGACCCGAAGGTCGCGAATCCTGGCTGCGGTGGCCGCTTTTTCGGTGGAAGGGAAAATGCTTGAGGGGCGTGTACTTAGAATTCAGTGCACATTTAAGATCCCCAGGCGGTCGAAGTTTCCGGAGCCCTCCAATACGGCGTCTCTCATAATTATGTTGTGATTTGGGACGTAAGACACCAGATGATGATGATTAATAATAATAATAATAATAATAATAATAATAATAATAATAATAATAATAATAATAATAATAATAATAATAATAATAATAATAATAAGTGGCCTGTTTGAGGCCAGTACGTTGCTGTGCAATCTCGCAAGGGTGACCTCAAAAAAGAGATCACGTCAGTCTGCAATTAGAGTAATATCGAGGGCTTCCGCAATATCTAACGTACAAAGGGAAAAAAGATGGCATCCCTACGAGTGGGAGCGTCTTATTTACTTTCTCTTCCTCCTCGTCTCTGCTTTGCCTTTCGCGGGATTTCGCCGCGCTGCATGTTTCCGGTGCGTCTTTTCGACCAGTGTGGTAGCAGACAACACCTCCGATTTCGGTGCGCTCGAGGAGGCAGGCTTCGAGGAAATACGACCTGCGACTGAATCGTGCATAGATGATGGCCACAGATCCTTCAGTCCGTGACACGACTCAAAGACGACGGGCCCCCTGTAACCATTGGGCGAAAGTGGGAATTCTCACGAAGGAGGAAATGCGCACATGTGATCGCTAGCGCGTCTGTTAGAAAGACTTTTCCAAAACTTAATTAGAGCGCAATCACACGACACATTCACACACTCACACACCCACACACCCAGGCCTCAACTACGTAAAGCGCTTAAGTTTTGGAAATGATCTACCAACTAGCCCAACAAGTTCTTGATAGAAAGACTTCGGTCGAGATCGAACAAAAAAAAAAATCACACCATCTCGCGCTAAAGGGGACCATGAGGCGATGCGAAGCAGTGTTTCGGCATGTAGAGCCCGCGATTCAGAGGTGGAGTGGTGAGGGGGACAGGGAAGAAGGGAAGTTGAGAGGGGAAGGGAGAGGGGGAGGTGAAAGGGAAAAGGGAGGGAAGGGGAGAGGTGATGTGGAGACGGGGAGGAAAGGGGGAGGTGGGAGGGGAAAGGGAGGAGAGATGGGAGGGGAGAGGAGAAGGGGAGAGGGTAAGTGGAGAGGGGATGGGAAAGGGAACTGTGAGGGGGGAAGAGAAGGGGAGAGGTGATGTAGAGAGGGAAAGGGGAGAGAGGGAGTGGAGAGGAAAGTGGACAAGGTTTCGCATGCGCAGTAATGGTGGTCACGCCGCACACCACCATCACCACCACCACCACCGGATTGAATGCCCCGCCACGGTGGTCTAGTGGTTATGGCGCTCGACTGCTGACCCGAAGGTCGCGGGATCGAATCCCGGCCGCGGCGGCTGCATTTTCGATGGAGGCGAAAATGCTTGAGGCCCGTGTACTTAGATTTAGGTGCACGTTAAAGAACCCCAGGTGGTCGAAATTTCCGGAGCCCTCCACTACGGCGTCTCTCATAATCATATCGTGGTTTTGGGACGTTAAACCCCAGATATTATTATATTATTACAGGATTGAACTCCGCTATCAGATGCTTCACGTCTAAAAATGCCTGTCAAACAATGATATATCCTTTTTAAAGCAACCATCAGAAATGTCGATTAATCGATTGATCGATTAAAACTTCACATAGAAAGAAATTAATCGATGAAATTTGAAATCGACGGATGATTAACGATTAATCGATTAAAAATTTTTATCGACCATTCCCAATGGCGCGTGGGAGAATTTAACGCGGCGCACTGCGGAGCGAGAGGTCACAGGTTCGAATCTGAGGTCTCGCGCTTCGGCTTTTTTTTCCAATACTTCTTTCTTTATGACTTTTATGTATATATACATACATATACACATGCGGAACATGACGGAGACTGCAAAAAGCCGGCGAGAGTACGCATACAATTCATATCGCAATAAAATGACTTACGTCATTGAGTACTGTGTAGTCCAGTAGGAGTGAGCGGTAAGCTGTCCCATATTGCGACGTTTCAAGCAAGAGCATCACGCCCAAGGCTGACGAATCGCCAGCGGAGCCAAAGGAAAGGTAAATGAAGTAAAACGACCCTCACAATTATTTTGGCAACACCTTTCGCTTTGGAGGGAGCATCTTGTGATTACAGCAGAATTTCGGAAGGATTTCTCATATTTAGGATAACTCCTGCTTGTCCTCTAAACAACAATAGTAGCAGCTTAGAGCAAAGACGAAGTAGCGCACGATTACCATTACCTAAATTATCTGCACTGACACATGCACTGGCACCTGTGTGAAAACGGCGACTCAAAGGTGCCCTCAACTACCGCTTGCGCTTGTTGAAATACATGCACTGGCACCTGTGTGAAAACGGCGACTCAAAGGTGCCCTCAACCACCGCTTGCGCTTGTTGAAATATTTTGAGGCGAAATCCTTACATGCCTCAGCACACGTGAAAACTGACTGTCGGCGGCCTGAGAATCAACACAAGGGATGGAAATGCTCACCAAAGTAACCATCATCATGATCATTTGACGACTTCATCACCATACGACGTCATCATACGTCAGAGGTCGCTAAAATGTACGACGTCATCAGGACGGTACCATTGAATAACCTGACATTACACTGTGACGTCATCAGATGACATCGTCGCGTGGTGAAATGTGGGCCGGACCTTTCCCTGACGCACTGCAAAGTCACGTGAAGAAAGCTTCCGATCACGGAGGCTGGGCAAAGCCACGTTGGGTGCAGAAAGGTTACGGGGGAGTGGGGGATCAATAATATCGACTAAGAAAAAAATTGTAATGGCTTAGCTCGGCTATGCCAGGATATACGTAGCGTGAGCTACTGTTCAGCTGATTATTCTTAGCTCTCCTGGTTGTCTAGAATTAGCTTGACTATCATGCTTATTGCTGCTTCAATGAAACACATACGGTATACGCATTATGTGAACGCATGTGTGTTTTTTTTTGCTCAACGTCATTTCTCTATTGCCACAAAGACGGTTCGGTGGTCACTGTAGTAACACGCTGCCGTCTCTATGGCCCCAACGCCCGGCGCAGCGTGAGCATTGGCTACTGCGCAACGGAGGCGTACAGCTGGGCATGCGCCGGCGCCAGTGCGTCTGCCGCAGCTATGACGTCACTCCTCTGGAATGCGCAGACCCGCAAGGCTCGCGCTGCGGATGCGGCTCCGGTGCGCTACCGGCGCCACCTATGCGCCGTGACGTCACTGCTCCTCGCGCATGCGCAGCACGCATCTCAATAAGCCACGCAAAACTGCTCAACCTCGGCCAGTGTAGCTAACGCTACAAATGGCTTTCGCCTTCGAGTCGTGTTAGGCAAATGCATAATGCACTGTGTGAATTTTTGGAGCCGTTTCATTCTGTGAAGGTTAATGACCAATGAAGCTGTTTAGCACACGGCAGAGCGGTGAAACGGCGAAGGCCAGTTTAGTATCAAAGGCCAGGTTGTGCACGTGCCCATCTACGTTCAAACAACTGCGCAGATTATACCGCTACACGTCGAGCCGGCAACGACGTCGAGGTTATGAGTAGGCTGCACTGTGATACACGGTGTGGATAAGCCAGTTTACAAGGACCCAGATTACGCCCATCCTCTTAAACACGGCTTTTCTTCTAAACACAAACACATTGCTGCGAATGCATTTTCCCAGGGGCATTGCAAGCCGTGCTTCATAAAATACAGCGTTTTTTTGTAGGCAATATTTTTTTTTATAAAACTGTTATGACTGTAAACCTCCTGTCGTTTTCGCAGACGAACTCTAAGTCGAGGCGAAAACACTTCACCGCAACTTATGTGACACTGTTTCGACTTATAACAACTCGTTAATTAACAAATTTTAATTATTGATTTGAGGACAGCTGTTCACGTTAGAAAATTGTAGTGCATGTCAATTTATGGTATACCCCATTACACCCATTTTTTAGAAACCACAAAAGTTGCACGTAGTTAGCAATATTCATCATCGGCCATGAAGGCCGATCTTGGAGCGCACAAAACTCGACCACTCTGTTACGCCAGACCGAAACTACCCACGACAAGGAATTAACTAAATTTCAACGAAGACGCGTCGTGGCCGTACCTTTTCGTGAAAAGCGGCAAGTCATCGCACTTGCGCCAGCGGATCGCCTTGCCTTTCCATTTGGTGTTTGGTTAACAACTTCACTTTGCTAACATTTTCTTTTTAATGCAGTGTGATGACGGCTCGAAACGCCATAGCCGCCACCGACTAACGTGCGAGTGCGACATATCGCCGACGATCAAATCGCATTCCCGTCGCGAAAATCTAGTGGTTAAGGAACTTTTAAATTTAATTGGGCAAAGCAAACAGCTTCGCCTGTCTTCCATCTCCACACAGTGGAAGGGCTTTGAAAAAAATATATATATTTTCTGGCTTCGGAATTTAAACGCCGGCTTAGAATCGGAGCCGGCTTACATTAGAGTAAGCACGGTATGTGGTTTCCGCTATTTATATTTAACCATGTTTCAATGCATTACTGAACCCATAGGGCAAACTTCTTTGCTCAAACACCCATCTCAAGGCGTTCGCGTCCCGAAGTATTCTCAGCGCGGTACTTGTCGAAATTTACAAACCTAAGCTAGAAATATTTCCTTTCCACAAGAATCTTACAGAGTGTCGGATAAAAGTGCTACGCAGCGCTGACCATGCTCTGAAATAGCTCAGTAAAACATAGACAGAGCAATAAACACACAAAAAATACTCACAAAACCAGCAACTGTGACTCACTTCTTTTAAGGATGCGTTGAGTGCCATTTGTGAGGTACCTGTCACCGTATGCGCGTGTAACCATAGGTATCTTCCTGTTCTGCTGTGCAGTGCCTTCACGTGCTACGTCCCCTCCCCATCTGACAGCAGCACCTACGCTATACTCCGTTTCATACATCATGTGCAACGCTGTGGAGGCTATCGAGACTTCTCGCAGTAGGTGTGTTCCCAGCAAGCAGTAGTCCTATGATTTTACCAGCCGTAACATGATTTATTTTCGTCCTTAGGCAAAGTTATAATTGAAGATGCTTTGTGCATTGGATATAAGTAAACCCCGTTATACGGTTTTTGTTCGGGACCCCTTAGCGTCTCCTTGTTTACGCTTTTTCGTGTTCATTTGCAGCCTGTCGCGACGCATCACGCGCGGCTTCGTGCTCGGCTCGCACGAGCGTTTAGAACGATGAAAGCCAAGCGCGACACGCGCGTACTCACATCATCCCGAACTTACTGCACAGATTGCACCTTATGTATGAAACTGAGTACAGGATAGACGGTAAGTGTTGCTTCTTATATGTATACGTGTACAAATTATGCGTCTTGGCTCGCGAAAGTGGTACCTTCCGTGCATAACAGCCTCCTGCAAGGTCGCCTTTAACCGACACCGTCTAGCTGTTACCGCTTCGCCCGATTCTTCCTCGATGTTCTTGTATTTTGCTTGGTCCCTGGCAATAAACCCTTACGCCTGCGTGACTAGCGCGCCTCTACGCTCGGCGAAGATGCCCACGATCCTGGGGAACGCGTGTACGTTGCGACGGTTTCTCTCAAGGTCATGTTTAGTTCCTTGTCTCAATTTCTTTGCAGCACAGCGTAGTGCGGCTGCAGAGTCTTGTTCTTGGGGTATACGTGCGATCGAAAGCGTGTCGCGTTTAGACGTTGAAAAAAGAGGCGCCCGTAGAATCATGTACGCCACTTCTGCACACCGTCGTTTCTCTCTCTTCCCTTGGAATGGCATCCGACGTACCGCGAACTTGCTTGAAGAAAACGGTTTTTTGGAGAGGGAGACACATGGGTCGTCGAAAAAGCGTGCTCCTGCCTTGTCGAAGCTAACGGATTTACTACGAGAGACATTAGCAGAAGGGGTCTGGGGAAGCCGATATTACGCTGGTTCTCGAAGGAACTGTTCCTGTCAGTTCAGCTCGCCCTGGACATCTTTTTTTATTGCGATAGCAATTATATGGCCACTCTCGGCTGGTGTTCGCCGTCGGCGACGTCGTCATGTCCCGTATATATATATATATATATATATATATATATATATAATATATAATATGCATATATCTTTGGGCCACAAAGAAAAAGAATTCAGAAATACTTTCCCACGCGCGGAATCGAGCGGGCGACCTCTCGCTCCGCAGCGCGCGGCTTTAGACGGCTAGGCCACGAAGAGTACCGTCTTTCCTAATGCTAACGGCGAGCTATTTATGTACACCATTTACTTCAGCGTGCTTTCGTGCTCACCAGCGAGATGGCGCGAAGTGCGCGAGCGGCGCGCTTTAAAGGTCATCGCCCAGCTCGTAGCGTTGCGCACGCGCGCGCCTCCATGCACTTCGCCCTACAGGGCGTGGTCGCCTGCGTGCGCCCTTATCTCCTGGGGGAAGGAGGGAAGGTTGTATGGCTTGTGCTTTCACCGCGATGTTCGCGCTGAAGTTACAGAGCGTACAAAGGTCACTTCGCTCGCTGCGGCGTCCGCGTTTGCGAAACGAGCACGCTGTTCAAACAGAAATAAGTAACAACTGTGACGCTTGATATTTGCCGCTCGTCCTGTGTGTGTTCTTTTTGTGCGTCCTTTGCGCTTGGTGACACGCTGGAAATTTCGAGCTCCTTTCCGCTGTTTGCGTTACATTCCAATTCGCTGCTGTCGCATTCATTGCTTCGCCGTTGCGGCGAAACTGTGACTTTTTTTTTCTTTTACAGCGCCGATCGCCAGCTGTTTACAGCCACGGCTGTGCTTATCGTCAACTATCTCGAATATTCAGCTATGTCGGTCCAGTCATAGCGGCTCATTAGGACGTCCCTAGAGGGTACAGCTGCGCATATTGATACAGCTGAAATATGCCGAGGCAAGGCCAGCTAAATACATTGTTGGGAGGAATCAGAGGTAGGAAACAAAGTATACTTAAATTGATACTAGCGCATTCATAATGATCTATCTTTCGCAACAGAAGTGAAGTGCCATGGAATGGATCGATATGCATTATCAATCGCTGAAGGCTGCTTTTCAGAACACACGAGGCATGTTTCTAATGCGTTGATTGAATACCATGTATGCTCAGCGCTAATATAGCTACCGTTCGCCCTTTGCGTGCGGCATACTCATGGTATAGCCTCAAGCGTCGTCAGCGCCGCACAATTGAAGAGCGGATGCCATTCACCTTTGATGTCAACATAGCGTTAGCCTTCGAGACAAGCACACACACACACACATACACACGCACACACACACACACACACACACATACACACACAGGTACGTGAGCTGTGACTGCCTTTATCATAATCCTCAGCCTATTCCACATTCACTGCAGGACACAGGGCTCTCCCAAGGATATCTCTGACCACCGATTACCATCCGGCGCATAACTTCGTCCACCCAGGTTCATTTTTTCCACGTACTGTTGAATAGATCATAGAACTCGCTCTGTTATGTCATTCATCCTGCTGTCTCTCGGTCTCCTATTGTTACGTCTTTAAAGTTTCCGTTCCTCGCAAGCTGCACGTTTCTTTTTTTTTTCTCTCGATTTTCCTAGTTATGCTCCAAGTTTCAGTCCTCTGTATTGCAGGGCTAACACGCACGGGACATGCAGCGGAAACATGGAGCGATTGTACGCCTTTCGCTTTTGGGATAGCGGTGAATTACCTTTTATTACTTGAGAATGTCTGCCGTAAGCGGTCATGTCGGTTCCTAATGTTCAGTGCGTTTTCTGTTCGCGACTAGACAAGTTCCTGGGCCCATGGGGCTGGGCATCACGTTTGTGGAAGTAACGAAAGCTTTGCTGAAATTTCCGAAGGCTACGGGCCTGACTGATCACCTGTGACGTCGAGCACGTCACTGTCACTAGTCGGCGGTAACAACAGTGTCCTTTCTCTTATCTAACGCTGTTTCTTCCCCTTCCCCATTGTAGGGTAGCCAACCTGCCGACCAATCGGGTTAGCCTCCCTGCCTTTATTTTCTTTTTCTTTTTTCTCTGTCTATATCTTCTGAAAGAAAAATTGCCATGTTTTTTCTTGAGTGGTGGTGTTTTCCATTGAGGAATGGGTGAACAAGTAACAAGGAATACTCCGGCTGCTTGTGAATGATCAACATCCCCATCTCCAAAATAAGCATATAAAGCGCAAAGAAGCACAGAGAAAGACATTAGGGCCAATTGCCATCGACATTCCTTGGTTATGTTGTTTTGCCAAACTTAGTTTGAACTAGCCGGTCGTCTATACACGTATACATGTGCGGACAATAAATAATGCCTAAAAGGAGCAATAAAACACTTCGGCACTCAGAAATCAATAGGTATAAAAATCAGGACGCACTGGTAACTTGGCGGCAAGCCTTCATTTTCGCTTCCACTAGCGCACCGAAGTCTTCGATTTTTCCGATCAAGAGAAAGCTCAGATCAACGAAACAAAGGGCCTCGAAAAAAAAAGCAAAACAAAAGAAAGCCATCGGAGGAGATTCGCAGTTTTCCAAGGCGGCGTCAAAAATCAGGAAACTAGACCCTCGGAGGGCATCGAAAAATAACAGCGCCTCATTGTCTACTAACTGGCGCACAAACTTGTACTTTGTTCCAAACTTCAGCTGCTGCCGGCGGAAAACAGGCCTCCTCCGCCTTGCCAACGTTTATACCGAATAGAAAAAAGAAAAGGAAGGGCGTGAGAGGGGGAGGGACGGCTGGTGAACAAACGACCTGGCGAAAATGTCACGTTATCTTCTTTCCTTCGGAAAAAGGTCCACGTTTCCCTGTGTTTTTTTTTTTTTTCAGGAACAGGGGCAAACGACGTTTATGATAACAAGAGCAATAAGAAGTAACGATAATAAAGTAAAACGTGGCAACCCGTGCCGCTTCTTAGCCTTCTCTTCGTTTGGTTTTATATCTTCTTTTTTCTGACCGAGGCAGGAACAAGAGGAGGTAATTTGGGCGCGCCCGTCGTGGTAAAAGGACCGCGAAGGGGAAGCAGGGGTAAAGGTGTTAAACAACGCCCGGCTCTTCTGAGTGGCTAGCATGGACAAAACAAAAATCAAGTAAAGCGATCAATATAATAAGGAACTTACAGGACCTTCAGAGCTTTCTCTCTTGAGGGCGGCAGCGAAGGAGGCGCGCGGTAAATTACGGGGTTTCAGCTCTCGAGCCCGTTTTGCCGTGTGGCCTTTTGCCACGCAGCGACGTCGTTCTATCCGACCTGCCAATTTGTACTTTTTTTTTTGTTCGCTCTACTGGCGAAGGAAATAGCAATCGGAAGTGAGTGAGGGCCAGTTTTCGACAACGTTCTCTTAGCCCTCGCTCGTAGAGAAACGAGCGATCGTTTAATGCACCAAACTGCTTGATTAGCAAGCAGACGTTTGTCACGAAAGATGCGTTTTCATGCGGCGTACACTGTGTGAGGCTATCACGTTGAAGCCGAAGCGCTACTGACGATTTTACGGAGAAATAGGAAGCAAGTAGAGGAAGAACTGTTAACCAGCATAACGTCCGAGTTACGCCGCATAATCGCCAATAATTTTATGGAAAATCATCTGCGAACAAATCTGAAGAAAATGCAACAGTCACTTGCGAAGATATGGGTGGGATAGATCTTATGCGGATGACAGCCAGTTGACAATTTTTTCCACTGTTCTATGCACGAGAAGCACTTTATGGACTTTACATAAAGTGGTTTGGTTAACTCCCTCTTAAAAGGGACGCTTACACGAAAGCAGGTACTCTCTTGTCCTTGGTAACACCGTCGGAACGCTTTTCTGGTTGACGTTGTTTATTTGAAAATTCAGTGGAGGAGGGCTCTTGTGTGGCAGGTACTACACGAGACAATGCAAGCAGCTACGGCAGTGAATAAGACTGGACATATTTTACTATAAGGCAGTATTACACTAGATACCACAAATATTAGACAAGGCGACCAGATAAGAAACTATGAACCATCAATACACCCCATCTTGTCCAGTGTAATGTTGGTCCTCGCTTATTTCACTGCATTTTAAGCTGGACGCCTTAAGTAGCTATGATGCGAAGAGTTGCGCGAGAACTTACGAGACCTTGCGAGAGTCTGAAGGTCTCGCAAGGCCCCTTCCGAAAATTCACGCGATTTTCTCCGAGGGAGCAATGATGTCACAGTATGACTTCCCCATAACGTAGCATATCGTCAAAATTTGTGACGTCAATACATGACGTCTCATGATGACGGCGTCAAGTCACATCGTCAATCGACCAGACGAGGGACGATCCACGATCCCTGAGATAGTGCAGCACCACGTGAGTTGAACAAAGTTTCAGTGGAGGAGGTAGGAACATTGGAGTCCCTTGATAACGTCAAGTTTATTGCGTAGATGAATATTCTTGCACATGGGGCGCCGCTAGAGTCAACGTTTCCACAAGGGGTCTTGTCTTCCTCGAGGGCGCAACTGTACGCCTTTGCGAACGTATGTGTACGCTTCGCAGGGGCGTAGCCAAGGGGGGGGGGGGTTGGGGGGTTCAAACCTGCCCGAAATTTTTCAGTTTTGCTTGCGTATTTATACACGCACACATACATACGCACGCACGAACATACATAAAGTATGGTTGAACCCCCCCCCCCTCGAAAAAAATTTCTGGCTACGCCCCTGATGCTTCGTACTCTCTCCTCCCGCAACAAAGGTGGAGGAGGAGAAGGGAAATGCCAAAACATGGCAGAGGAGAATGTACGCGAAAGCATGGGTGGATATGGTGGGGGACGGTAGGCAGCTGCTGCCTTGAAGAAGACGAGAGCACTTGTCGAAACGTTGGCTCAAGCCACACGTCATGTTAAAATATACTCATCTCTTCAAGGCTCCATCTTCTCCTCAACTTGTGCCAGAATTATTGCGTCTCTCTCACGCTGTGACTCGCAAGCGGCGATACGTAACCATGCTAACGGCCGGGTCTCCCGAGAGGCGCTGCGAATCCTAACGAATAACGAGCAAAGAATCCGAAACAAAAATGACACTTTCGTTATATGGACGCCCGCACACACAGAAACTCCGCTGGCCGGCAGCGAGGCGGCACACGCGGCGGCTCGGGAGCTCACGAACCGAGCCGTTGCGAACGCCGACACCGCTTCGACCGAGGTCCCACGCGGGGAAGAGTGGGAGTGGGAGGAAAGTATGACTAGCTACAATGAAATAACGCAGCACTACAAGCTAGGAAGACGCAAATACCCACCGCCACACAATAGATTAAATAAAAAGCAGGCAGTTGCATGGCGGCAGCTGCAAACACACACTTACCCAAACCCAGTTATATTTCGTCTCTGTTACCCTGATCTCTATTTGACAGACAAATGTAAGATGTGCGATACAAGGGCAACACTGGGCCACATACTATGGGAGTGCTCGAGCTTAGATGACAAAGCACACGGAAACCATGAGGAGGCAGTTTCGCACCGCACGGTGCGCTTGGAGGAGGCTCTGCTCAGCTCCGCAATCGAAGAACAACTTTGGGCCGTCCAGCGAGCCGAGGAAGCCGCCCGAGCCCAAGGGCTCGCGGCCGATGCCCACGCCGGGGTTGAGGCCTACCCCAAGTCAAGTTCGCTGGACTTTATAAATAAAGTTATTTCTCTCTCTCTCTCTCTGTCTCTCTCTCACGCTGTGGCTCATTATCTCTTGCAGGAACTCTGGTCCCCGATTGTATTGGGTGATTCACTAGAACTGACCTATTTCATTGGGCTCGCAGCAGCTTAGATGGAAGTGGAAACGTCTGAGGCCCGTGTACTTGTATTTAGGTGCACGTTAAAGAACCCCAGGTGGTCGAAATTCCCGAAGCCGTCCACTACGGCGTCCCTCATTATTATATCGTGGTTTTGGGAAGTTAAACCCCATATATTATTATTATTATTATTTGATAGGGCTGTATTTTTATTACAAATGATTCGATTTTAATGCGGTTTGCGGCAGCAGATTCAGGAAGAACGAAAATCTAAAGGGCCTCCCCGTTTTTGTATGCACAGTGCCGAAAGAAAATAAGAAATAACGAGAACCGCGACATTTCGCAAAATTCCATACAGTGAGGGACTGCATACTGTTGAAGTCAGAACATTTTGACGTTTCGTGCGGTCCTTTCAACATCTGATGTGATTATAAACCTTTACACCTTTTACAAAGCTTTACTAGTCTGGTTTGACATGCTGCACTGCAATCAGACCTTTTAACGTTTCAAGGCGCAAGCAATCACTCCTTGTACAGAATTTCCCGGTTTTCTTTGTTTCTTATTCATTCTTGTCTTTTTGCGTTACATATCAAGAAACAGGAAGTATTTTCGTGCTTCCTGAACGTTTTTCTGCAAAACGCGCTAAAATCGGATACCTTCTAACAAAACTACAGCGCAACGACATAGGTCAGTTCTAAAAGAATCGCACTATATAACTTAATGCTTTACCAGTTTGCCACAGGCTATCACCTTCAAATGTTTCAGAGAGGGTAACATGCTGCCAATTGTTCAGGTAAGCAAAGCTACAGTCCAAAATATCAACCTTTTCACGTTTGTGGCTTGTTGGTTAGAATCCGGGAGAGGCTAAACGCGCCATAAGAACTTGAAAATCGAGAAGAAAAATGACTAATACAACGTATAACTTGTCATTACGTGGAGTTGCAGTTATTGTCTGCAAAGCGGGCCATGCACTCTCTTATCAAACTCTTGACAAAGCAAACATCTGCAATGGCATTCCAGCCAATACGCTTGCTCGTTCACTTCATCAAGAAACAGCTGTATTGGACAGCAACGACGATAGGAACTTGCTTAAAATATTTACGCCCTTTTCATATAAAACACACGGCGACACTGGCTCCATTCAGCTCCCGGTAACCTCATATAACGCATAATTTTCTGTTCGCAAACTACCGATCCCTTTCATTTGTCTGCTGCAATTGCATATAAACTAGCGTATTTTTTTTTTTTTGGGGGGGGGGGGGGCTGATTTCGCCGCTCACGAGGCGCTCATATGCCCGATATGTTTTCATTTGGCACTGTATCAAAAAATGCTTTAGGAGATTTCGGTAACAGGATTTCTCCAAAGAAATTCTCCATTGATACACTAAAATCCAATGTTAAAATTTAATCCACTTTTCCGCATGCGAGAAATTCAGTCACGGACATAAGAGTAAACCCTGTTTTCCTCTTTGGAACCCTCCCTGCAGGAGTGTCGCGTCGCCAGCCATTTGTTTAAGTTTCATTTGCAATTACATTGTTTTTCTCCGCGTCCCTTGTAATACAGCTCCATGTCTGCCCGGAAGAGGTGGTGGCGGCAGTTTCGAGCCTTTGTGCCTACAACGCGAACCAGGACAGCCGGCGCCCGCTTGATTTATATCCCTAATTTGCAAGCGGCGTCGCGCATGCCGAACTGAGCGCTCCCTGCCGTTCCCATTTTCAAGCTACCCTGATTCCCAACGCCATTTTCCCTGTCACTTGCCCGCTAAAAGCTTTGCGCTCTTTCTCGGAGTTCAATTCGGATGCTTTCGCTACGCGCCCTGTTTTCAGCATCGGTGCCATTGGGTGCGCAGCTCTGGCCTAGCAACCGCTGCCCGTAATATATACCCATTGTGTATCGAGTACAGTGCGCTGTTTGTTTCCCACTCGTATATTTTCTTTCTGGTTGTCACGTTAGAAGGGTTGCCCCTCCGTTTTCCTTATTTTAATGCGAGAGCCTTTCTTGGCTAGGTTGGCGAAAGCACGTCCCCAGCTGGCGTCGTCGTAGGGACAATCAGCGCGAGTTGAACTATGGCGCAGCGACCGTATAGTTTCCTACAATGTTTACTAGAGCGAACTCTGGCGTTGCAGTTTTTCAGCCACCATGGTAATGATGGGTAGTACATAGATTTGCCTGGTCTTCGTGATCGACACATTGGACGCACTCGTGGCTAGGCTTATAGTTATGTTATGGCTTTCGTTTCGGTCTTACAACGGCACGTTGCGAACCTTGTGAGTTGATTTGAATTGGTGAACCTAAACCTAAAGGAATAAAGGTGGTGAAGTGGGCCTGCTGAACTTCTGCTGAACTCCGCTAACTTCGTCTTCCTACAAAGCGGCTCAGACCACACGGAGCCAAACAGAGCCGAAAGAACGACGCGTAGGCAAATCTATGTACTATCCATCATTCGCATGCTGGGTAAAGCGCCATGCGTTGAAGTTCCCTCAGACATCAGCGCCACTTTTCCCTCTACTGTATTATTAGGAAACCCTATGGCAGCAACCAGCCGCAATCGCAGTGTAGGCAAAGGCGAATTGCCATAGCAGACCATACAGGACCCCTCCGTACGAACAATGCAGCCGAAAGAAACGCTATCGCGTTCTCATCCCCAGGGAATATGCTTTTGGGGATCCTCCGCAAATTTATTTTCTCATCTTCTCATTTTGATGAATATTACTACGGGAAAACTCAACTCAATTCAGTTTCTCGGCCTGCACATTGACGGCATCCTGTACTGGACGAGCAAACGAGCGCAATTTGTGGGAGAGCTGCATCGGGATGCTGCGTTTTGTCATAAGCACGCCGTCGTCTGGGCACTAACACTCTGCGCTTTTTTTATAGTTTGCACTTATCCGTAGTGATATTATATAATGCAATGAAAGTGGGTGGGGGGCGTTGCGACTTATACAAGCTATCCTGAACAGGCCCGCCAGTTCCGTAAAGGAGCCCTCAGACTTTGTTATTTGCTCAGTATACGATGAACATAGTCTGACCTTACTTAACAGGAAGAATAGTTTGCCTTACCGTAACGTAAAGTCAAAGGTTTAGAGACCACCTGTCTGTGAAAGCTTTGACTTTCTTAGCACTTTGAGAATTTATGAGGTCGAATGGCGCAGTACGTGTTGTTAGTGCATTCTAGAGCAGGCCGGAAATCTAAATTCAAGCAGCCTGCCGATTCAGCGGAAACATTCAGCTTGTTTTTTACAGCGATCCTGTATACCTTTCATTGGTTTGCAAATTTCGTGACGTCAGCACAAAACTCCCATAGAGCGTATGTGCTCCAGAAGTTGCGCAAATCCCACTACTCACCACAGACGCTCGCGTGCTCCTCTGCAAGCAGAGGCGCGCGCTCTTTGCGTTGCCACCTCGGACGCTGAGGAAGGCCATTCGGAGAGGTGGACAGATGAATCGGACGAAGTAAACGTAGCGAAGGAAAGAGCAAAACGGGCAAACACGTCTAACTCCGCTAGCGTTCGCTGTTGACTCGTGCGCAACTGCAACGCCACAACTAAATTTCGACCTCTAGGTGGGTTAGGGGCCCTTTAACAACTGAAGACAAATGGCATATCTTTCTTTGTAATCAGGCACACAACATTGAGCTCAGTATTAATTTCAATAAGGAAAACCGCAAAACAAGCATTCAGAACCACACGCTAGATGATAAGGCGCTTCTGAACAATGGGGGGGAACACCTTCCCACGCGTTCACGATAAAGATTAGGTTGCAGCTGTTTTGCGCTTCACACGAGGGCTTCGAATGACGTCAAATGGCCCTTCCTTCTCCTCACTTGTGTTTCCCGCTTTCATATATAAAAGGGATACCCGTCTAGCAACTCACTCGCTTCATTCTAAGAGCCATGGGTGACCACGGAAATCAAAGGCACCAGAATAACAGCGTGAATACAATGCTGAACGAAAGGAGCAAAATCGTCTTGCCGAAAATGGTCGCGGAACCAATCACAGTCTACCACAATGACCAAAAAGGGATCACCACTACCATTAAATAATAAAAAATACCCCCTCCCCCCTCATCACGTGTGGGGTGTTGGTACAGTTTGGGTGGACATTCACGTTTGCAGGGCTGCATGGCGGCCAATTTTTGTGTGCTGCTCTCTAAACTTTTGACGTTGACTGCACATTACCTAAAAACTGCCACATGTTTCTTCAACGTAGTGCAAAATAACCTGCCTTTTCAACATTATATATTTTATATATCGTCTCGAGTATGAGCAAAAAACATACGGAAAGTTATTCTGCCTACGACGAATCTTAACGGGCCAGCATTTGCTGCAATTTTTTGGGATCGTAGTGCTAAATAAACTGCCCAGTAGATATAAAACAGTTCAGTAATTTTTTAATCTCTGCTTCAAGAAATATGTTATCTTGAGGCACAAGAAGAATTTACAATGTGCAAATGGGCACGATGTTTTGCTTTAATATTTGTCCTTTATCAGTTTATATAATGAATAACTTGCTTTTTGCTGACGTGCGTCGTGAGAAAAAATCCGGCACATCCCACGAATTGTGCGAATCAATTTCATGCGAAGCAGTCATGCAGTAGCGAGCTATGCCGTATTTTTCGCGCTGATTACCTTGAATCACCGCTATTTAATGATCTTTTTAACCGCTATTACCTTTAATATATATTAATGGCATCGTTAACACAGTGACAGTCCCCGTGAAAATGTGACTACGCGCAGATAACTCTGTGCTGTTTAGTGAAATGACGCTTAGTGTGGGTCAATCCTAATTTTCAAAACATGGCACCCTGGTGTTGTTTACGGAATATGGAAGTAAACGGTAACAAATTAATATTGATGAAGTATACCAAATATTATTATTTTTTTCTCCTACCATAGCTTTTAAGCCTTTCAAAGAAGTTAATGAATATATGTGTGTTGGTGGCAGAAACAGGAACAAGTTATCTTAGAACTCGCAGATTTCCTAGATTTGTAGGTTGGCTTTCTGAAAACATTTCCTTGTGAGACATAAACTAATATAAGCGTGCCCTGATGATCAATTAACCACTTATTAATTGCTAATATATCCTAAGCTATGATGTGTCTGTATTGCGTGGGATCTATATTGCACCAAGAGGTAACAGTTTCGCCTCAAGGGCGAGTCAATGAATGCGACCGCAAAAAATGTTATGCGGAGTAAGGGTAGCAGCCAGCTCATTGAGCATCTGATCTCGCGTAACTCAAGAAAACGCTGGCGTAAGGGAATACGACCGCTCCAGTTAGCGAATCGGTTTTCCAGCTGTCGCCTTAACGCGAAGTAATCGGTGGGAGCACAACACCTACCAGTGTAGGAGCCGCGTACCGATGTCACATAACAGGGCACCAGCGCGCGCCACCCCTCCTCTTTCATCAAAGTTAGCAGTTGCTGTCCGGGCGACTCAGCCCCTCCCCGCTCTCCCCCACCGGCACGCCTTCTTGCTCGTTCGCCCGATGGAGCCGGCCGGCGCGTTTCATCTCTCAGCTTTCACTCGCACATAGAACCTACGACTTGCGGGGCGGTGTTATCGATTTGGATTGTATACAGCGACGGCGATATGACGGCGACAGTTACGGCGACGGCGGCGAAAATTTCCTTGAAGTGCCCACACTTTTGTTGTCGCAAATAATATAGAACTGACACATTGTAAGTGCTGAAGCGCTGAGCGGGGTGAGTCGTTTTGCCAAACTATCGCTGAAACGGCCCCCGGACCAGCCTAGTGCTAGCATAAAAAGTTCAACCACTGCAATTACGAAGGAAAACTTTAGGACTGAAATTCCTTCCTTGCTCAAAACAATAATTTCTCTCCTAGCTAACACCATTTTAAAGCCATTTGTACCAGAGTACAGCACCGGCACATTTACCCGCGAGAACATTTACACGTATGCCTCCCCATACTGGCAGTTGGAGTCCGGTTACTCAGCCTGGAATTTAATAAATGTCAATGTTGCTCATTGTGTTTCCTTTATTCTGTGTACCTCTCATGCACATATATCTTAAGTGCTCTTATAATCCTGTAGCGTTCTTACAGCGTTGCTCGCTCTTATAGGTGTACGTTTTTTTTTTATTTTGCACTGTGTTTTATATCTTCCACATAAGTTTGTTATTTTTCAATTTTATTATTATTTTGCTTTTTTACCTATGTAGGTTTTTATTTTGGAAAATTAGTTTCGCGAAATCGTGCAAGGTGGCGGCACGGTTATGAAAGGGCCAGTTGGCGTCCACCCGTTTGTGTCGTAAAGCTGCAATAAAACCGTGTTGTAGGCTACGTGCGCCTATCTCGCATTTTGCTCTTACTTGCATAGCGTTTCCTACAATATTTACTAGGGGTGTGCCAATAGCGAAATTTCATCTCGAATCGAATTCGAATCGAATAGGGCCGAATATTGGGCAAAAAATATCGAATATCGAATCGAATATCGAATAGTGTATATTTACACGAAACGGGCCCTACCAGTTACGGCAACACAAGGCAAGAGTGAGGGACGTTACGGCGTGGTGACATCGTTTTCATACGGGCTTGTTCTCGAGGGTTTATTTTTTCAGCTTTTATGGGCGCGCAGGCATGTTGATAGAAGAGCCGCCGTTCCAGTCAGCAGCGGCACTCCTAATGTCGTAACCTACTAACGGCTAACAAAGGGGGTACGGTAGCTCCATGAGACTGTTTGGCGTAGCGCACACCCACAAGGACAAAGAAGGACACACACACACACAGCGCCATCGTCTTTCCCATATGTTGGCACAATAGGACTCATCTGACAACGGTAATATTGTGCTTCATCGTCATGAGTTCTCCGGGCCCAAAAATCTTTGGGAGCCCGTTCACAGCAGCGCTTAAACTGTGCGCCGGAACAATGGGAGTTTCCGAACGAGTGATGCGGTGCGGCAGTGGCGAGTGTACAGCGTGAACCAATTTTCACACGTGAAGCCAGCAGCGAGAGTTTCGTGGGCAAAAAATAGGGACGTTTTGCAGCGGTTGCGCCATATGCGACCGAAGTACGCAAGAATGCCTTCGTTTCGGAAGCGAAGTCGATAAGGGCTTGACAATTTTCTGGTGCGTTTTTTTTTACGGGCGGAAATAACATAATCTCCCTTAAAATAAACCTTCGCTCACTTTTGAACCATGATATCGGTGAAAGTTTCAACGAAAGTCCTACTGTAACGACGTTAACGTTAAGTTTTAGCTACCCACCCTAACCAAGTTGCACCATCGGCCTTTGTCGCGTTTTAGGTATTCGTCCTGTCGAATTATTCGAAACTTCGGATACTAAGTATTCGAAAGTCGAATCGAACTATTCGATTAGATATTATTCGATTCCAATTCGAATATTCGCACACCCCTAGTTTCCTTTATTCTGTGTACCTCTCATACAGTATGTAAATGCACATATATCTTACGTGCTCTCATAATCCTGTTGCGTACATGCGGCGTTGCTCGCTCTTAAGGTGTACTTTTTTTTTATTTTGCACTGTGTTTTATATCTTCCACATAAGTTTATTATTTTTCAATTTTATTATTATTTTGCTTTTTTACCTATGTAGGTTTTTATTTTGGAAAATTAGTTGCGCGAAATCGTGCAAGGTGGCGGCATGGATATGAAAGGGTCAGTTGGCATCCACCCGTTTGTGTCGTAAAGCTGCAAGAAAATCGTATTGTAGGCTACGTGCGCCTATCTTGCTTGGGCTGTTACTTGCATAGCGTTTCCTGCAATATTTATTATTTACTAGAGGGAATTGCCTCGCTACGATGGTTCAGTCACCATGGGTATGATGGGTAGTACATAACTGTGTCTTGTCATCGTGCTTCCGGCTTTCGAACGCACTTGTATGTTTGCTCATTGTTGTGTTTTAGCTTTTATTTCGTATAGAAGGACGGCTCGTTGTGAACCTTGTGAGCTGATTTGAACTGAAGAGCCAAAAGGGGTTAAGGTGGTAAGCTGGCACTGTTGAACTCCTGCCGAACTTCGTCTTGCAACGAAGCGGATGCAGGCCACACGGAACCACACGGAGCCGAAAGAACGAAGTTTAGGCAAATCATTGTGCTGGCCATCATTCCCGTTCTGCCTGAAGCAGCATGTTTTGCAGCTGCTATAGCCATTAGCGCCAGGTTTTCCTCTACTCTATCATGAAACTCTACGCTTACTTCGGCCTGCGTTGTGTAATAAGAAAATAAATAAGTAAATAAATAAATGAATACACTTAGGATCCTTCGCGTGGCATCAGTACGGATCGCTCTGTTCAATGCTGCGGCACAGCTCATCCCCGCAGCAGTATCTAAACAACAGCACAATGTCGCAGTGAAGCTAGGACCAAAAGGGAAAGGAGGAAAGTAGGAGAAAGAGAGTAGCGAAACCAATGGAAAGAACCCAGCGGCATTTGTTCGTTCGAGGAAGAGGACCCAGCGCAGCCTGTTTGTGGCGTTCGTCGAACCTCTGCACTTGAGCCTCGGGCTAGACAAGAGTGGAGAGGCACATGAGCGAATAGAGACAGAGAGAGAGGGGAAGTGGTGCGGGGGAGGGAGGAATAGGGACAACGGCGCGCGAGTGTGACACGTCTAAATGAAGCGCGTCACGCTGTCCGGCTGCCGGCGCCAGGGGCCATTTGCTCGGCGACGACTGCACCACAGCCGCCGCCGGCATTGTCCCCTACACCTCCCCCCCCCCCCCCCGCCTCTCTCCATCTTTCTAGAGTCGGACTTCCATCGCCCGGCGCGGGACGCTCGCTTTGCCCGCGGCTTCCGAAAGCCCAACTTCACCCGCCACCGCCTATATTTGGTTGGCTTACCACGGGGCCCCAATAACAACGAGTGCAGCGGACGCTCCTTTCCCTTGCTGTTTCCCGCACAAGGGCGTTCTCCCTTTTTCCGCCATGCGAAACGAGCCTGAACCCTTTTCCCCCACCACGAAAACCAATGTGAGAAAGAAAAGAAAACTGCTCGACTCGTCAGGATAACTGACTTTCTCCTTTTTTCTCGCTCTACGCCGAATCGCACTTCTTATTTCTCGTTTTAACTCGGCTGTCTGGAGGCGCCCGTGTCCCTTTGCCGGCAGCGCAGTAAATTTGTCCCTTAGCCGGGCACTTGTTCCCGCTACGGTTTCTCAAGATCGGCTCGAGCGCCTGCGAGAAAATAGGTCGCTGTTCACTTTCGGCGTTGGTTTTCGTAGCTTTCTTGTGGCGTGCTCTCATCTTTTCATTTCCTTTGACAAGCGTTTCTCTCATTCCTTTGTAGCTACCTCGGCAGCCATGACGGTGCGGTTCGTTTTGCTGGATATTGAGGGGTCTTTTTTTCGCGAAATTTCCTTTGCTCCTTGCTTCTCTTAGTTTATTGCTGGGCTTTCTACTATCTTTAGTGATAGCTTCTGCTTCGTTCTATGGAACGATTATTACTTAACCTCTTCACTGCCGAACAATGACGTAAGCAAGAAAAAGAGATGCGGTTTGCTAAATCTCATTTCACGGGGTTCCACAAGTACAAATAAACAAAAACGGGGCGACACAAGCTTCAATTTCAGACGGTCGAAATGGGTGTCCACAAACGAGGACTTCAGTTGTAAATACGTCAAACACACCGCCGATAAAGGCGAATTCTGGCTTTCAATGCTTCATATATTTTAAATGGTTCCCAAAGACCAACAGCATAACTCATTGGTCATGCCACATTGTAGGCAAAAAAAAAAAAAAAACAAGATATACTAGTTGCAACACTTTAAACAGTTTGTCTTAAACAGCCGCGTGCAACGCGGCCTGCTCGCTGCCGTTTTCGTTTGTCCGCACACTAGCCGCTAATATTGACTACTGCTGCTCACTCTCGTCGAATGGGTAAATGACGCAATGCGCGACAAAGGCGCCAGTTTTCACTGATGCCCAGCTGTTTGCTGTTGTGTAGTTTGCTTAAGAGGTGATGTCCACGAGCATGAACTAAAACAGCGAAGAGGTTAAGTCATTCATAGATCACTGCAATTTTCCACAATCTCAGAGAATAACGAAGATGCAAATGGATCACGAATAACGTCACATTGTTCTGCTCTATTTTCTGCGTTCATTTTAAAAGCGGAGCTGTTTAGGGCGGCCGTTAGTTCGTGAGCTGCGAGCAGAAAATGATCATCGTTAAGAACCGGCACGCGCTCTCTCTGTCCTCTCCTTCACTGTCGTCTTCTTCTTCTTCTGCTACGCTCCCAAAAACATTCCCGCCGATTTCTCCGGGATGCAGTAACGCTGGTGGACGAGATAACGAGTACAAAGAGAAAGAAAGAAAGTGAGAGAGAAAAGTAAACAGAAATAGAGAAAGAGAGATACTCCAAGGGGAAAAAAAATTTTTTCGCCAGGAGAGATTCGAAACCGCGTACCCACAATTCGAATGCTAGCGTTTTAACCCCTCGGCTATCCGGGCACGCTTGCAGAGCATAGCGTAGCCTTGCATAGTATGTTGTATCAAGAGGGTGGGAAAGGAAAGTGATGGTGAGGAGGACAAATGTGAGGATGAGGAGGAGGCAAAGGAGGAAGGGAGAGAGGAAAGCATAGAATAGAAAGAATGTAAAAGAGAACATTCGAGATAGAGGGAGAGAAAAAGGTAGAAAGAAAGAGGATGCGAGATATACAGAGATACAGAGAAGGAAAAGTAGAGCGACCGAGAAAGGTAAAAATAAATAAATATAGAGATAAATAAATAAATGAAAATAAACAGACAAAAAAAGACATTGACTAAAAAATAGAGAGAAGAGAAAAAGAAAAAAAATAGCTGATGAAAGAAAGAGAAAATTTGCTAAACTTCGCGATACAGCAACAGCCAAGACTGCCTAGGTGGCCATAACCCCGGCTGTCTCTTTAGCATTGCGCCTTCAGTGCAAACTACACAAAACTTCTTTCACAAGGGACCCACATAGTCGTGTAATAAAGGTTTTTCAGGGAAATCGTGACTTTTTCTTAAGGTAGAGATAATTTTTAAAAATTTCGACCACATGCTCTGGCGTTGCCCCTCGCTACGAGGCACGGAACACATCAACGACGACAAGGGCCCGTTCGCAATCAAAAGCCCGGATGCCGGGGCTCAATTATGGGCTGTCAGAGGCCCCACGATGCGGCGGTCGGGCTTGGCCTGACTGTCTCAACGTGGGGGCGGCTCGCTGCGCGCTCAGTCGTGCACCTCAGGACGATGAATAAAGTTTCGAATCTATTCAGCCTTCCAGGTGACGTCTACGCTGACTTTGCCTCAGTACGACTGTGCAGGCGACAAAGCATGCACTACAATAGTTACCTTTAAGGTGCTCTGGAACAATTTTGTAGCGTTAGCTACACTTGCCTAGCCGGAGCCGATTTCGCGTGGAGCGAAGCGTCATGAGCCATGCTGCGCATGCGCGAGGATCAATGATCTCACACAACTGGGTCACCGGTGCCGCCATCTCATGCGCTCTCCGAAACCGCCGCGCGCGGCTCGCCGCTGCTGGTCTGCGCGTTCGGGAGGAGTGGCGTCGTAGGCGCCGCAGACACGCTGGCGCCGGCGCACGTGCGGACTCCGCCACCGCCGCGCGCGGCTCGCTGCTGCTGGCTGCGCCGCATTCGGTGGGAGTGACGTCGTAGCCATAGACACAGTGGCGCCGGCGCGCGCGCAGCTATTCGCCTCCTCTCTGCAGTCGCCGTCTGACACTGCGCCGGGGCCCATGGAGAAAGGAATACTAAGGAGAGCCCCTATCGTATTTCAATGCATTGCGAAAAGTGTGGCGGAAGTGACGTCAGATTTATGGGGCAAACAAACCGGTATGGGGCAAACAAAACAGCAGACGCCCCGCGGCGTGCTCTCCGCGGTGGTTAGCTTCTGCGCAGATTTGTAGTCCCGGCGTAAACTAAGCGCGTATTGTGCGGTTCGCACGCAGTAAAATGTTGCAAGCAGACGTTTACCAGGCTGTTCGTGCGTGGCAGGCCAAAGCGCTGCGTGCTGAAATTCTTTGTGGAGCGTTTTTGTGCAACAGTACAGAATACCGGTACGCGCCGTGATGAAAAACGTTCAGCCCCTGCATCATCGTATCCAAGCAGTGACTTACGCGTTTGGCTGGGCGTTAGGCCTTCCCTTTCTCGTAGCCCGATTTCCCGATCTGTTGCCGGATTAGCGGTTCTTTGTTCGTGTATATGGAGTGAGCGTAGTAGCAATTCGGCGCAACGCCAAACTATAGTTGACGTAACTTCACGTCCAAAAGAGGACACCGCTGTATTGTATGCGCGATCGTGTACGTAAAGTTTGTAATTCCAGTACGCACACAACAACAAGCACGCAGCGAGCGCACAGTGCACAATACATACATCACGTAGTCCGATAACAACAACATAAGTTTATTGCCCTTTCGTTGAACGACACAGCCTCTAAAAACGTACGATGCCTTCGGCGCATGTTATGTACGGCGCGTCAGACGCCAAAAACAAAAGTTCACGTGTGTTCTGAGTTGACACAATGCGTAAGAAGCAACATAGCGCACATCCGAGAGCTTCGCATGCGAACACCATGCATTAGTGATCAATGAAGCGAACGTGTACGTACACATGAAAAGTGACACCCGGTACTTTCCGCAGTGCACGCGATTTGCACCGGGTATACGCAACCATGCGCAACAGCTGGGCATTGCGTAGCTTTCCTAAAGAACACACACAAGGAGCAGCATGCGTGAATCGACTGCGCCGCGGCGCCGCTTGCACGGCCAAAAAAAGGCTCGAATCGCGCATGCGCTTGCAAACGACACGGCGGAAATCGCGAAATGTTTCGAGGCTTTTTCGCTAGGAGGCGATGCGGGTGTTTGCGATATGGAGGCTTCACGAATGTGACGTCAGGGCCTATCCTTATTTTTCCTTCCTCCATGCCGGGGCCGCTTGATAGCGCCTCTGACTGGCGTATGCAGGTGGGTAACGCCATGGAGAAAAAAACGCGCAAATGCTGCTCGACGGCGCAGAAGAGCCGAGGAGCTTATCTCATCGGATCCCGAAGTAGTTGCCTGGCAATTAGCGGTTCAGCGTACGAAGAATGAACAGAAGAAGGCTAATAATCCTGGACAATCTGGAAAGCTAAGAATAATCAGCTGAACCTTTGCTCACGCTACGTATATCCTGGCATAGTCGAGCTAGGCGACTGCAAATGTTTTGAACATGGTCAGAAAACGCTGTCGATCGGTAGTCGAGACACCTGCGAACATGAGAGCCAAACGCTATGGCGCAGTACGCGGCATGTAATTAACAAATAAATTACAAATTCAGCAAGATATCGCTCGCTCTTCACTCGACAAAGGGTGACATACGCCCAAAATCAACTGCGCCATATTCCCAGAAGCACAGGGACATGGCCATTGGCTAACTTGAGCATGGTGAGGTGCATAGTTACCGCGACGTCCGCAGTGTGCCTTGGCGTACCCGCGCCACGCTCTACTGCAAGAATTACACAAGAATTACACCAGTGCGCTCGTGATCTCACTGCAAGAATAGCCGCGCGGTCAAACAAAACAAGAAAAGAAAGTTGTCAAGCCCGGGACGCGGGCTAACGTAGGGACATGAGTTCTAGCCCCCCTTTACCCTCCCTCCTCCCCCCTTGTAGCTGTATCTCTCAGTGCGCTCGTTCGGACGAAAGGAGGGAGGAAACGCTTAAAGCGTGCGAAAGATATGTGTAACTCCGCTTGACGGATTCTAATATTTTTTGTGGCAGTCGATTCGTAAGACAATAAACTACGACAGTGGCGTCATTTGATGACTTTCTGAAAAAGTGTTGAAGGGCCCGTTTAAGACAACAATGAGTTGCAGAGAAATATTGGTTGGACTACCGCTTGAAGTCGGCGAGACGGAATCCCTAAACCTGAGGGCTTGATGACACATTTTCTCATTCAGCCTTGCCAATTTTAACGAGTACAAGATTTCTTTGTAGATGTTGCTTCACTACCATTTAAAAAACGCGAAAACAATGTCGAAGTGCCCCACTAGTAAATAAGAAGAATGGCACGTCGTCCTACATATGGGACACCGGGACTCAGCGGTTGTAAAGTGTAATATGGAGTATTTTGATATTCCTATTTAATTCTACCCGGTTAACATTTCTAAATTTTGTAAAGCTAGCATGATAGCGACCACATATTAACTAGTTCGTAGGGAAAGTCCAAAAGCAACTTTTTGCACTCGTCATGCACGGCTCTTCATAGCACTTCAATGGCAGCCCTTTAAGTATCGGACAGTGTGCCCGATTTACCATCATATTAGATTTCCGAATCCTCCTCTACTGCACCGAAATGGCTGCAAAAGCAAGCGGCCGAATGGCAGTTCATCTTCATTACTTCTAGCTCCTTCATATGCTCCTTCATAGCTAACGTATTTAGGTCCACTATGAACAACAATCTCACTATTGGAGCCCGCTTTTACGTTACAGTTGACCAATCTAACGTGATTTCTCGCTTATGGAATAGAACGAGAGCAGGGGCGTAGCCAAAAAACGCCAGGCCTGCGCTGAAACCGCAGCACAGTCACAGCGAAAGCTGGAAGAGCGGCGTTGTAAGCTCTCTTGGGGCTACAATACAAGTACACTAGAAAGGTACCCACTACGCCATAAATCACAATTTTTCTGAAGTTAGGAAGCACCTACTAAGCCATTATTCGTCATTCTGCGGAGAAGCGAAGCACCAGCTACACGTCTGTAAGGCATTATGTGCACTTTGTTGACGCGACGACTGATGACGATGAAGAATTATGGCTCAGTCTTTTGTAATGGGTTGGAAGCTTTAAACGGCCCGCCAGTTATGTAATTTGCATTGGGTGACGCCCGCTCGCTATTTCCCTGTCCCGTCATGCTGTATAACATACGTTGACGTGGGAGAGAGACGGGGGGGGGGGGGGCGAAGAACTTTACTGAGACTTCGAGGAAATGGATCATGCGTTTGTGGGCTTCCTTGGCAACCAATACAAGTGCACTTGCGAGGAACCCACTACGCTCTGAATAATTGTAATTTTTGAGAAGTAGGGCAGCAGGCACTGTGCCATTTTTCGTCATTTTACGGAGAGCCGTGGTACCTGCTAAACGCATGTAAGGCATTATGCGCACTTTGTTGATGCTGTGCCTGATGACGACGAAGAATTATGGCAGAGCCCTTTGTAATCGGTTGGAAGCATTTCACAACCTACTCGTTGCGCAATTCGCATTGTGTGACGCCTGCTTACAGAATTCGCGTTGTGCGACGCTTGGTGCTTATTTTACTCTTCTACCACGCTATATTGCATATCCTAATGTGGTTCCTTCCCGACATGAAGTCTGTATAGGACCTTTTTGCAAAGCAGTTTCAAGCACCGGCATGGCTCAGAGGTTGAATACTGAGCTCCCACGCAGAGGGCCCAGGTTCGAACCTCGTTCCATCCTAAGTTTTTTTTCTTATTTCGAGCGATACTGGTTACGGACACCGGCGGCGGCGGCGGCGGCGGACAACTACGGCGCCAAAAACGGCCGGTGAAATGATCTCATAACAGCTTTCACTGTAAAATTTTGTTCGGAGGGGGGGGGGGGTGATGTTCAGCACCTTTTCTGCGTGTTCGTGCGTGCTGTTTGTTGGGCGAGTTGGAAATTCATAGTTGGAAAGGTAGCGCTAGTGGACACGGACTAAAGGAAGACACACGGACACACAGACGGAAGTGCTACCTCATGCACTTGCATCTGTGCGTGTATATATGCACACGCAAAATTGAAAAGTTTGTGAGGCCCCCTTGGCTACGCCATTGAATAACACCAAATCGGAGGTTTGCATGAGCCATACCGCTTCGCATCAACATGCATTCGGCTCTTACAGCCACTGAGCCCTGGTGTCTATAAGACATGAAGTGTGCGGATTGTTGGTAATCCTTCAATGATAACGAAAGCTCACCTCCTAAGCGTCACAGCAACAAAAGAAATATTATGGCACTAGAAATGATTGAAATTCATCCCCGATGAAGTGATTTGCCACAGAACCAGTTTAACAACGCCTAACCGGTAGCGCAAGCTCAATTAGCTCGGCATCTTAGGTGATAACTGCTGTGTCTTGCGTGACCTCACACGTGCGCTCGACAACTTCCCTGTTCGAAAATAATCCAAGACATGCAGTAGCACAGCATACGGGCACCTTGAATCCGCTCATCTAGCGCCTGTTTTGCATGCTTGTTGAAGGAGAGTGATTTTGTGCGTGTGTGCATGATATGAAATACAACTTATATGCACAAGCAAGGAAAATTGACAACCATCCGTTTGTAGCCCGAAGGCACGAGGAAACCCATACGAATTGGATCCGTATGGATTTCCTTGTGGCCTCGTGATACGAACAGGTGATTGTTTATTCTGTTTCCTAACCCTTCCGCCACCTTGCGGGATTCCGCAGAGCCGATTTTCAACTTGTGCGCACATGTACACAAGTGCCTCGCATCTCACGTTCTGCATCTCACGCTCTCATTCATATTCCTTGCATCTCACGTTCCTAATTCCCATCATGTGCGTGCCGGTTTATTCTTGCAGTATGACAGTTTTTTATTATTATTTCGATTGTTTGCCCTTATGCATAATAAAATACGATGTCAAAGATACACGAACAGACTTCAGTCGCGCAGAAAGTCTAGCAGCGAACGATCGAGTTGGGATGGTCGGCTAAGCCTGGGGCTCGGAGCACGGAGCTAGCGAAGTAAGGCTTAACTCCATGGTTTAACAGACCCGAACGCACACGGACGAACACAAAAAACGAACAACAACAGTACGAGTGCTTAATCGCAACTAAAAGATTTATTGATAGAGGAGGCATGTAAATACAACAATCAACTGACCGACGCTGGCGTGTCAAGGCAAAAGTTCTCGCAGGCAAAAGATAGCGGGTTAAATACGGCGATAAACTATCAAGAAATGCTATCAAGCAAAATAAACTTCTCATGAAACAAAACTGGAGGTTGACTAACGCACTGCAGAGATGCGCAAGTCCACAGCAAGTACGTCGCTGTCGCATTTCAGAAGTGTGGCGTCACAAAATAGGCACGATTCACCAAAGAGCCAGATTCACCAAAGAGCTGCTGCGGCCAGAGAGTGGCCACTGACAGGGTGAGCGCAACACCGACACAGATCGGCAAATCTTGCCTCACACGATCACGTTCGTATTTCGTGTTTGTGTATTGCCACAGTCGACCGAGATTGGCCTCTCAAGGCAGATGTATGTTATATCATGGCCTCCGAGAGAAAGCCGCCAGCGCTCAATCTCGGAGGCCGTGGGTATAAGCTGTAGTGTTGTACTGCCTCCACTCCAGGGATCCATACAGATACACGTCCGTGTATCTGTCTGGATATATTGTGTGTCGCTTGTGTAGAACAGGGTATGTGCTAGCCCGTAAACGACGTGAGTCCCACGCTTGATGTTTACTGATTTTTCTTCTCGTGAGGCGGTGCCTTCAATTCAATTTCTAGACAATTTCCAGCCTAAATGGCAAGGCCTATTCGAAATCTTGCATTTTTGAAGGTTTCCAGTTTTCTTCGTATGCTGACGAATTCGATTTTTGGACCATTATAAGCCTAAAGGTCAAGCCTAGAGCCTTTAGAAACCTTTTATTTTGTAATTTTTCAGTTTCCTCGAATTGGTATGAAATTATTCGCGATGCATTTTCGGCTAAAAGGTAAGCCTATGGAAAATCTGGTTTTTTTTATTTTTCAAAGTTCTCGCGAAATATGTTGAAATATGAAGTCGAGAGTTTGGCGGAAACCCGCCTGGCCGGGGAAAGACATAGACGAAGGTAACACAGCGCCGACCAAAAGTAAAAATATATTCTTAAAAAGACGTTTCGGCTCCCACACGGGAGCCTTGTTCACAATGAAGCATGTGCAGCAAGTTCGCTTACTTATAAGGTTGTCTAATCACATCTTTGAGGCAACGGGCATACACAGGCGGAAGATTACCACAGTTCTTGTTCAGCGTGTGCGCAGTGGTTTGAATGAACAATGATTCGAGATGAAGCCGTGGAAAGAGTTTCTTTTCGGTGGCGATGACGGAAGCATCTTCCCAGTTGATCGCATGGCCCGTGGACACAACATGTTCGGCGAGTGCATTTGACGTCACCTTTCTGTTTTTCACGTCATTGCAGTGCTCGCGTAACCTTCTCTTGAAATTGCCGGTCTCACCGATATAAACATGTGTACAATCTGTGCAAGGGATTTTGTAGACGACACCTGGAAACCTCTCCCGCTCTAACTTGTCCTTGACGTTCGTGAGGCTGTTTCCAAGTTTGCGTACAGGTATATGGGAGACCTGTACGTCGTAGGAGCGCAAAATTCTGGCGAGTGCCTCACTGAAGCCCGGAGCATACGGCACCGACGCTCTTTTCTTTGCTGCAGGATTGGCCGCATGCGGTTACCCGTCCTCATTCATCAATTCAGTTCAACGTCAATTATCACGGCCGGTCCAACCAAGCAATCCTGCAGCAAAGAAAAGAGCGTCGGTGCCGTATGCTCCGGGCTTAAGTGAGGCACTCGCCAGAATTTTGCGCTCCTACGACGTACAGGTCTCCCATATACCTGTACGCAAACTTGGAAACAGCCTCACGAACGTCAAGGACAAGTTAGAGCGGGAGAGGTTTCCAGGTGTCGTCTACAAAATCCCTTGCACAGATTGTACACATGTTTATATCGGTGAGACCGGCAATTTCAAGAGAAGGTTACGCGAGCACTGCAATGACGTGAAAAACAGAAAGGTGACGTCAAATGCACTCGCCGAACATGTTGTGTCCACGGGCCATGCGATCAACTGGGAAGATGCTTCCGTCATCGCCACGGAAAAGAAACTCTTTCCACGGCTTCATCTCGAATCATTGTTCATTCAAACCACTGCGCACACGCTGAACAAGAACTGTGGTAATCTTCCGCCTGTGTATGCCCGTTGCCTCAAAGATGTGATTAGACAACCTTATAAGTAAGCGAACTTGCTGCACATGCTTCATTGTGAACAAGGCTCCCGTGTGGGAGCCGAAACGTCTTTTTAAGAATATATTTTTACTTTTGGTCGGCGCTGTGTTACCTTCGTCTATGTTGAAATATATTGTGTGAGCGCATTTTTCATCCAAGAAATTTAAGCTACAGGCATAGCTAATCTAGAGTTTTTCGACTTGCCCATATTTCGTTGAATTGCCGTAAAATTGGGTTGAGGGGTAATATTCAACAAAAAAGTAAGGTTATAAACTTCCCTTTTGGTCAAAAACGCTTCCAAGACTTCTTTTATTCAATTGTAACGATAGTTAGAAAATAGAGAAATACGAGATTTATAGAGGCTATAGTCTTCATCATTGTCACATGTAAAAGGTGACAGGAAAAATGTCATAGAAGAAGAGGAGAATGAGGCGGATGATATAAAAGGAGAAGATGACGTGGGCATGGGGCTCTGGGTGTTCGATCGTGAGCGCGTGAGGCGGGCACGAGCGTCGCCGGCCTGTGTTCCGGGCGCTCCGGCTCCCATCGTTCTACGGCATCGCACCGTAGTCTCGTGCTCCATCGCTCTACGGCATCGCACCGTAGTCACTGGCCATTCAAGGACACGTCCTGGGAAATGGATGGCAGGCGCGAACAGCCGCAGCGGCCAGGAAGCGTCATCGGCTTGTGTCTCGAGTGCTTCGTCCTGCGGCACCGCTCCGTAGGCCTCGCTTGAGCCAGGTCCTGTTCCCGGGAAACGCTGGCCAGCTCAAGAACCTGCGACGCACAGGTCATTGAACCCCGAGCCTCCCAGCCTCAACGAGAACGCCAGCTCGCGTTCCGTACCAGATTAAGACAGCGTCACCGACTTGTACGCCGACGTTGGCTCCAGGGACCAACGAAACGCCTCGCCTCATCGTGAATCGGCACAGAACTCCGTGAGTTGTTTGAGCGAAGAACGTTTCGTACTGTATAGATCTTTGCTTCCTGCACTTGTTTTTTTTTGTGATAGCTTTATATAGTGTAGGTATGTTTTATATGTTTGTAGTTGTTTTGGAGATAAGGTGTGTTTTCTTTCATGTGTAATTAAAATAGGTGTGTGTAACGCTCTCGTCTCGTCCGTTCCTTCTGGTCGACTGTTGTCCGGAGATCCGTGACAATCATGAAAGACACCAATATGTTTTTGAACTGGCACCTGTACCAAGGCTTGGACAAACAACCGTAGCACTAAATTTTAGGATTATGGGCTGCAGTAATGTACGGACAAAATTGTAAGCATTGTTTGGTCTGCCATTCCTGTAGCCGAGTGGCTAAGGCGTTAAGTTAGAAACCGAAAGGATGCTGGCTCGAATCCTCGTTTGGGCATCGCTAGAAATCAGGTAAGGCTGTAACCCTCAGAATTCTTAATGGACGCGATTGCGGCCGGAGGGCTCATGGATTAAGGGACCCTGCAACTTAGAGTGACCCTGACCTTTATTTAATTCATTCGATTCTTTTAAATTTCGCTGTTTTATCATGAAGCCTATAGCTTGCACGTTGTGTACAAGAACTCTCACCGCAGCGGTGGCGAAACGCTTGAGCATCCGCTTCCACTACAGGAGGTGCCGGGTTCGATCCCCCGTGCCGGCCGCTCACCCAGCGGTTTCCAATGGGAACAGGCGGGCTTCCGGGTGGTGCTACAGTGCAGCAGTGGTGCGAAGCTGAACACGCTTGGAGGACTCCCAACTTGCTGCATGGGGCCAGTGGCCACGTCCCGTGCAGGGAACTGGGGGTCCTCTTTTTTAAAGACGATAGTCTTTCTTGGGATACTTAAACAGAAAAAATCACAGCATATCCACGGAGTGAATGATGATGAGTGGGCGAAGCTGCGGAGGTTCATCGGTAAACCGTGAATCTTCCGTGAATTCTGCCCAGTACATCATCACCGACGTGAGATCGGGCGCGTTTATACTAAAGGTTCGATGAGTTATGACGACTTGCAGCGCACTTTAATTTTACATGTACGCTGTGAATTTTCATTGTTTAGAAAACCATTGCTTAAAAAAACATCTGGCGTCTTTCGTTAAGCAGCTGGCGTCTTTTCGTTTTGCTTTAGAAACATCTGGCGTTCTTTCGTTTTGCTTTTACAAAACATCTGGCGTCTTTTGTTGGTTTATTTCATCAATCAACGGCGTTTTGAACAAAATTTTTATTGTTTAATCACGCACAGGAGAAATCTCACCAGACACTACCTTGGAGGTAAAGAATGGCTGCTAATGGGAATGAGAGACAGAAGAAGTCGGCTTTTAGCTAACGCTGCGAATTTTTAGGGGCGAAGCTCCTTAAGGCGGCACCCGGTCGTCCCTCGTCGTGGTCGTAGTAGTGAGTAACAAGTCTTACGCTTTGACCTCCAAGGTGGTGCCGGTGGGAGATTTCTCCTGTGCGTTGTTGAACAATAAAAAATTGGCAGCGTGCGCGTTAACTAAAAGCCGAATTCTTCTGTCTCTCATTCCCCATTAGCAGCCATTGGCATGTTCCAGTAGGAAACGTTAGTAGAAGTGTAAGTGTTAGCTAAAAGCCGACTTCTTCTGTCTCTCATTGCCATTAGCAGCCATTGTTTACCTCCAAGGTAGTGCCTGGTGAGATTTCTCCTGTGCGTGATTAAACAATAAAAATTTTGTTCAAAACGCCGTTGATTGATGAAATAAACCAACGAAAGACGCCAGATGTTTTGTAAAAGCAGAACGAAAGAACGCCAGATGTTTTTCTTAAAGTGTAGTAGTTCTATGTAGCCACCTCGCCCGATCGTCAACGGGCGAGGTGGACCGGCAACGGCGCGAGGACCCTGCCGTACGAGAGTTAAATCACACTAAAAGAAATACTTTGCGGGCGATACACTGTAGTGAGCTTTCAACTTTTCGTCTTAGTGTACATGATAAAGAAATTATTTCTACGAAAAACGCAAGGCACACCTTGAGCAATATGTTTGGTTTTGGGACGCTAAATGGAACCATGAGGCGATGCGAAGCCGGAGCACTTGCACGATCGCGTTCCGTTGGCTTTCGTTGGGCATGCTACCGACCTCGCGTCGTGGAACGCGCGTCCTGTCTTCCCTCTAGCCTTGCCTTTAATTCGCACAGGGCGAGCGGGGAATGCGGTCGCTCTTGGCGCTCTTTCGCTCGGGAGCGGACTTCTTTCTTGCATTTCACCGATCACAAGTGATAATGAAGGGACCACGTAAACCAACAGTACAATAAAAGTTTGATGTTTAATATATACACGATGTTTCACACTCTTTATATTATGTACTGGGCGCATTTCACGGAAGAGTTTCACGGTTTACAGATGATTCCCTCCGTAGCTTCGCCCCACTCATCATCATTCACCCCGTGGATATGCTGTGATTTTTTTTATTGTTCAACAACGCACAGGCAAAATCTCCCACCGGCACCACCTTGCAGGTCAAACCGTAAGACTGGTTACATACTACGCTACGAGGGACGAACGGGTGCCGCTATAAGGAGCTTCACCCCTAAAATTTTGGTCTGTCTTTCTGTTTGTCGGCACGTCACTCGATTCAGCCACTCGGCCAAGGTTGAACCACTTGCGCAAGGGCCAGGCATGTTGAACGGCTGACTAGGTTCATACTTGTGTGCATTGTCGATCAAACAGCAAACATTACGCATATCTGAGGCGCAAGATCACTAGGTAAGTGTTAGGTGGTGTGTTCCTTTAATAGAAAATGCATACATACGTAATTTTAAAGACCCTTGTTTCTTAAGCTGCGCTGAAAATGCGACTGCGCTGAAACTTGCCTTCTACCGTGCCCTCTGCACGAGCTCATTGTTGTGTTTCGGTTTCGGTTCTCTATTGCACTGTACGAATGCCATGGGGCGCCGCTCTGGCATTCCTGTTTTACCCACGTGACGTGTAAATAAAAGAGTGTGTGGAGAGTACTCGTTGAGTGCATACGTTTCTTATGCTTCGGCGCTTCGCGCCAAACCGCGTGTTCGGGCTGGCTGGCGTCCCCGCCGGTCGCGTTGGTCACCGCCGGTCTTCGCCTGCTGCTGCGCCGGGCCTACCAGCCCGCAACACAGCACTCATGTTTCCCGACGTATTGCCAGATGGCGTCCATATCTAACGCAGCGCCTCTTCTATCGCCTTTAGACGACATTTGCAGCGAAGCACGCAGATACGCGGCCAATATTTTTCTCCATAATTCAACTGAAAAAAAAAATATAAAAACTCGATTATTCTTTCGAGGCCCGGTCGGAACCTGCAATGCCTTAAAGGGTCGGTGTGTACATCATTACAACCATTGGGTTACAACTCCAGTGATGGTCGTGCTAGTACGAGCCTTGAAACAACCAGAACGGCATCATAGTAACCTCAGGAATGTCGGCAGTGCGGTTCGGACAACCAGTATTTAGGGCACGAACTGCATTTCAGCCACGGTAAGACGGTGTGGCTTTTCTTTTTCACAGCCAGGCCGATAGCAGGATTCGAACCACAGCCCTCTTGGTTGTGAGCTGAACGCTTTACCGTCTCGGGTAGCACCACTTGGAAATTGTCCTGCATATTATTGTAACGCAAACGTGAAACAAACGCTGTGCCTGCGTGTTCATCCCTACGCAAATTCGCAGCTTTCCAATTAAACTCTGGTGTTTTGTAACCAGCGCCCGCTTCGCCCCTACCCCGCGTTGGACGAGGCCAAAGGACAACATGCTTCACAGCGGATGAAAAAAAAAAATGAACATCGATCGATGGCGTGATTCTCACAGTGGCCCGCCTTTGGTCCCTAGTTAACCGGCAGTAAAAGTGAGAGGTCAACAGTTCTTGGAATGCAATATTATAATCCTTCGGCCGCCATCATTGTTCAAAACCTGCGTCGCCATGACCGAGTAAACGCATCGGGCAGACGTTTCGCCCCCTCCTTGGTGATTCCTCCCCCCCCTCCCCCACTGCTCCCCTCGTGCGCAAGCCTATGTCCTTGATCCTCAACACAACACAGGATGCTTCAGCAAAACGAATGTCCGAAAGTAAGGCTAGAATATTCGCTGCTATACGTTCAACATAGACCATGACTCTCATGATCTTTAGAGGGCTGAAACGGATTTTATACGATCGTGCTCAAAATAAACCCCTCTATGAAGTGCAACGAATACACTTCGCAATAACTTCTAAGCCGCAATGCGCATGCCTTCCGCCTCATTCAAAAAAGGACGCGATTCAACGTACTTGCTTGAGAGAAGCTTTAGCTCCTGTCGCAACAGATGACGCGCATCGCCCATTTTTTTTTTTTCTCAAAGCCGGCTGCGTCGAGCAGACGAGCCAACTGAACATCTTTCAGTCTTCTCTCTGCCGCTGTAGAAGGCTGGTCAAAACGTAACACAGTGAAATAAAAATACCGAACTTTCGATGAGCGTTCCGCTTCGACGAACATTGAAAAGCCGTTCGGTTTTTCCCGGCCACTCTTTTGAAGGAGAAAGCAGAGTGGCTGTCCAAAGCGAATTCAGGGCGTCGCTATAGAGCTGACATTCTCAGACGAAGCTGATCTCTATCGACGCGCTTTTGACGCTATACTCCCTCCGAAGAGAAAGTTACTCTGCCGAGCCTCACCGTCTCTCTTTTGATGTTGACGTCTTCTGGACACTCGAGTTACCCTGAGGGGTAATAATGCGCCCATCCTGGAATATGTTCAATCTCTTGCGCTTCTTGCCAGTAAACTTCACGAACAGCCGAATCCGAACATTACAATTTTGGGTCAGACGAAGAATTTGGTGCATCGAACAAGCAATATGACCAACCAATACTCTTATCAAATGAGTCACATCTCCCGGAGCTCCAGTCCAAATTTTTCTGTTAGGTTGCGCTCTACCAATAGATAAAGCTTACCGGTAGGTACCGAAGGTTATTATTAACGGAAAACAGCGGAAGACATCGCACAATGCTTTTTATTGCAATTTCCATTATCTTAAACAGCAATTCTGCATATGCGTTCCTATACTGGAAGCAGCGAGACGTGAGTGCAATAGTTAGAGTACGCCGGGGACAAGCGCAACCTTAATTAGCGGATGGCGTATATGCACGCCTTTGAAACTGAAAGGGTTAATCTTAATAAATGGCTGTATGATGGTGCAAGGAACTCTGTGTATTGAGCACAGTAATGCAGTGTTCAAGTTTTACTTCACGCCTGACTCGTCCGTACAACTAATCGTGATGTGAATTAAGATGAGCACTGCTCATAACGCGACATTGACAAAACGAGCACGGCTAATTTGTCGGCATTATCGCTGGTTTGTACGTGCTCTAATGGTCTGCCAGACATAAATGCTTACAGCGTTGAAGCCATCATTTTTATGCACCATTGCTAGGCAGTCTGTTTACCTCCCATTTTTAACCGATAACGCGAAAGATTCTTGAATCGCCTGTACAAATATGTTTTACTGCAGCCTGTGTTTTATAATCAGTACATGACTTCCATTACTAACTTTTCTATAACACTCAGTTCGATACGAGTGAAATTGTGTACGAAATGCCTCCTCAACATTTTTTTTGACATTTCCACTGTTTAAAGGTTTTGTAACTCCCTATTGAAAATTCTCATATCACGCATATACCACACATCCAATATTCTCGTAAGGACAAGTATGGATCACATCTGTTCTCGTAAGATCATCCGAGAATATTGTATATGTGGCATCGTCACGCAATGCCCAGATCTGAACCGGTGGCAACCGCGAATTATTAATATAAGCAAGTAATAATACAGGTGATGCGTTCTTCCTGAACTGTTGAGTTAGTTCGGAGGTTATAGAAAAGACGGTTATATTTTACCAAGTCTATGTATTTTAACACAGTGATGCATTTGGTTCAGTGAACTGCACTTTTGATACCGACAAGTAGTTCAATTTCTTGCCTTTCGTAACTGCTTCGTCTCTTCAAAACCTAAGCAAACAGAATGAAGAATTTGAGTGAGCTTCTATAAATAAGCTGGCAGGTCACGCAATCTATTGTCCATTGCCGGGCATAGGGGAACGCCGTGGCTTTATGGTTCTATTCCATGAAGGGTAAGCTGCGCCTATTGTGACCATGATGTTTTCTTGTGTTGTACTACAAGTATAAAAACGTCATAGAGCCCGTAGAATCAACAGAAGGTTGATAATATAGACAGCAAGTTGATGTGCTTATTAACTTCCGTGTAAGTTGCTGTCCATCTCTGCTTACGTTCTAGTTTGACGCGGAAGCGCCGTTGCAGATTTATGTGGCCACTTCAAAATATACTTGTTGTTTATACTTCGAAAAGTGTGTTTCGTCGTGACAGCACCGATCATGGTCTTTCTACTTTCACGAAAACGTCATGGCACCATAAACTAACGGACAAGGCGCTTGCCACTTTCCTGAAAGTTGAGGCATGATATAGGTTATGCTATATGAAGAAAATTGAAATATATGCAGCGTCTTCGCTAAGAGTATTCGCAAGACCTTCTACGAGCTTGAATATCTTGCGTTAAATAATCCATGAAGTGCATAAACAATGAAGCAAAAGAAAATGTGGCACACATCTTTGGTTCGTAACAACTTCATTGAAAGCCCCGCAGTCCTTGCTGTTACCGGGTCCAAGTCTCCCACGGGGCGACGTCGTGGTCTGGCCTCTCCTCCGCGTCGCGGGCCTACTGGACGGCTCAGATCTCTTCGTAGGAGCTGGGGCTTGGCTGAGTGCAATATGGCAAATTACAAATTTTAAAGCAATGTACAATGAGATGTAAACACACCGCGACTTACCTGTGGGACCGCGATGCACCAAAGCTGTGTGACGTGCACGATGTTGTGTCAAATTAGAGACGACCCCATTCCTCCAGCTCAGCATAACTATAAGTGCTATCCACACTAGGTAATTGTGAAGGCGAAAGCCGGTAACTTCTTGGTTATTGCTGTTGACGTGTATTATTTTAGACCTCGTTCGTTCATTTTAACCCGGTTTTGAGCATTGCCAGCTATGCTTCAGGCCTGCATTGAGCACTTGATTGTGGGCGTGACGACGCCAGATGAGATTTATGGATGTACGACAAGCCGGGCTCCTAAAGTGCTGCGCACTTAGAATTGCAATGTAGAGCAGAGCAACTGCTTCGGTAACAAGGCAGTTTCTCTTCCGTGTTAGTTTGAGCTGGCTGCCTCCGGAATGCCGCTTGAAAAAGCGCAATTGTCACGTGACCAGGCCCTATAGTCGAGTGCGGGGAAGACAGAGTAAGCACGCCAAAGGTGGAAGATGCTACAGCTGCTCGAAGCGCCGCTCATCGTAACTGTCGTCGAGAGGAAGCGGTTATGGAGGATGACGCGGCACGTACGCGACGAGAGCAACACGCGGCCCTAATGCGACGCAGACGCTCTGGGAATGCAGAACTGGTGGAGGGAGATTAAATAATTGTTGAGGTTTTACGCCCCAAAGCCACGATATGATTATGAGGCACGCCGTAGTGGAGGGCTCCGGAAATTTCGGCCATCTGGTGTTCCTTAACGTGCACCTAAACCCCGAGTGCAAGGGCCACTAGCGTTTCACTTCCATCAAAATGAGGCCAGGAATTGATCCCGCGACCTTCGGGTCAGCAGTCGAGCACCATAACCACAAGACCATCGTACCTGGTGTTTGTGGAGAGGGAGGTCGCTGTCGAAACATCATATCACCATAAGGTTCAACAGAAAGTTCACCAGATCAAAACAAGGTTCAAACATTTCGCCTTTACACTCCTAGAAAGCTACATCTCCCGTAATTCGTTTCGTTACTTTATTTGAGTGAATGTTTAACATTGTTTGCATAGAACGAATGAGATTCAAATAATACGAAGACAGGGATTATGATAATGAACCCTGCAACGGGACTCTCGGTTAATTGTAGTACATGAGCAGTCGTACGATGATCAGCGAACATAGCTAAAACAAGCACTCGCTTAAACACAAAAAATAAATGTTAAATTAATGAAGTTAAAGCGTCATAAACAATCATTAGTGCATAAAGAAAACATTGGCTATATACGATGACTACTGATAAAGAGAGTGCCGTTTTCCTCTAAAGAAAATATTTTCGTTAATGAAAGGATTTTATAGCCGAGTTCATTTCGCACAATCGTTCATTTTCATTCATAACCGCGCTAACTTCAGAGCACTCCTCGCGACGGTGCGCTGGTTTTTTTTTAATCCATCTGCACTGAAGTTTAATAAAAAGTAAAAATATTTGCGGTTTAACGTGACGAAACCACGATATGATTATGACGGACGCCGTAGTGGAGGGCTCCGGAAATTTAGCCCACCTGGGGTTCTTTAGCGTGCATGCATTGAAGTTTGCCGTCTGAGAATTGAACTTGCTGATAATGAGGGCCTAAAATATATTCCGTTTACGTTTCCGTGAATAAAAATCGTGGCACTGCACGGTCTGCTTCTTTTTGGTTTATGCGTGTACCGTATCCACGTCTCACAGCTTGTAAAAACACGGAAGAATAAGCTGTCTATGTTTTGTTGATACCAACCCAAAAACGGTCGTCCTATGGCAAATCTTTGGCCTTTGTGTTGATCGGTAAGCGTTTTCAGTACTCAGCGTTCACAGAATTTGAAATATCTGAGGTTTCACATGCGAAAATGTCAACAGCGGAGCGTCCGACAAACGGAAATATCTACCAGTGAGAAAGGTCATCAACCGTCGTCCATGAAATCGCAGTTCTTGGTTCACTAGTTTCACTCGTTCACTCGTACCTTAACCAACTCGCCCAGATCACCGTTCTTCTTGACTCGTTAGGTAATTTCATTTACCTGGATGTTAGGCCTACAATTCCACTCTTCATGCTACACATGCTTCATGCCACTCTTCCGCTCCTTATGCTAAAATTTTTTTTTTCAATTTCCACGGCATTGTATAACATTACCTTCGCTCATGGCTTTAAGCTCATAAACTAGACGACTCTGGACGAATTACCATGTTGCTGCGACGCGCCAGAAAACTCACAGGGTCTTAGGCATTCGCCTAAGACGACACGAAGGCGAAAGCGATCTTCTTCATCATTTTCTTGTCAATCGATGTACTTAGAGTTATTGTATATGATACCTTTCGGTAGCAGAGTGTCGTGTAGGTCTGGCTAGCAACCACATCTATGCGGCGAAGCCGAACTCTATTTTTGCAGGCAACATGCCTAGCATGTCGCCGATCGACATGTTTGACGTGTCGAAGACCTTTGATTAACTTGACTGCCCATGATAGTGTCAGTCCAGTTCGCTAGTATCCCGCTAGTGTCAAAAAATTCGCACTAGTGTCAGCTCCTCCGCAACGCATCGTTGCCAGCGGCGTTTGGAAGACAGACGCGCAACTCTGCTTCCTAAAGGTAGCATATACAGTAACTCTAGATGTACTGATCCGTCGAAACATTTGTTCACCTAACATGCTTTCGTACTGCCTCAAGCAAGCTTTCTGCACGTCACCGGAATTTGTACTCTCTCCTTGACAGGCCAACCTTTGCCCATGCGACGATATACGTGATGACGTCATCATGCGACTTCATGATCACGTTATGGTGACGCCACAATATTTGACGATCTGTGACGTAATTATAATTTCATGTGGTGACGTGATCGAGTGATGAGGATTTCTTGCGCCACCCGTGCTGACGCCGATGGCACCAACGGTCAATTTTCGCTTCTGATGAAGCATCTAAGGCTTTCGCCTTAATATCCACCATAATGGTGGAAAAGATTCCATCGTAAAGGGGGATTATGGTAACAGATGATGGAGGGATCTTCAAGAAGGTAACCAGCAATCCGTAAATTACCTTCACATTGTGGGCACTTATTTGCACATAATCTCGAACTAAAGATCAACCTAATCGTCATCGTCGCCTTCGGACGATCATTACCATTGTGTTCCCTAGCTAGTTCGTTGCCAAGTGCTCCGGCAAAATGAACTTCGTCCCAACTGAGATGTCAGAAGAGACTTATCTAATATAACTATTGCTGCAATCCAAACGGACCTTCTGTTTTTGGTTCCAGACTTAGCGTTCACGTCGCTTTTGCCACTACTAACCTGAACCTCGGTGGTCTTGCGCTTGAATATGATTGTTTCTTGTGAAGCACGCATCGAACCGGCACATTGCGGCCGGGGCAGGTTTAGTAAATGGTAGATCAGTAAAAAGAAAAGTAGTCTTCGAATCTTTACACAATGCACTCGGAGAGACGAAAATCTCGTAGAAAGAAAATATCTGCAGCCGTCTCGAAAAATCTGCGCGCTCGGTTTTTGCGAGTATCAGCCGAGAACCGTTAGGCGACAGCCGAGTTCTCTCCTGCATCCAAGAATTTCTTGCCTTCTTTCCAGGCAAGAAAAGAGAGGTCAAAGCTGAAAAGGAAACAAGCGGTAGAAGCTCAAGAGTCGGTACACTTGAGCCTCATACAAGGCCACCCTCTCAAGCCGCTAAGCCAATACACGTGTCTCTGTCTTCCGTACATTTGTCTTCCAACAATCTTACCTTTGCACCCGGACCTAAATCTTTGCGGAGCGAGAACTCGGAATCTTCAAGTGTGTCTTCTTATAACTTTCTTCATATAATTTTGTACATTCATTGACGAGAGGTTCTAGGAAATAGAACCTTGCTTCGGCAGAAAGAAAATGCCGCCTGGTCTCACGCATTGTGGAAATCGGTTTCATGCGAAGCAGTCAACGAGTGGTTGCCTACGCTTCATTTTTATTTTACTTTGAGCCAAGCATTGCGGGGTGGATTGACGTGTCGTGTTTGTGTGAAATTGAGTAGTCGTGTCCCTATCGTGGAATTACCAGGCGTGTCCAGCTTACGGCCCGAGGTAACGTCACCACTCACGTTAGAGCACAGAAAGTTTTATCGAAACGAAGTGCGTGATACGGTACGATGATGTACGTACGATACGCAGCTTTCGCCAGCATATTTCTTCGGATTCGAGCAACGCTTGAACATAGACTGCGGAATCATCGGAGTAGATATTTAATGTTCATCACATTTTTGTATAAGTGGATATCCAACACTGCAACCACAATTGACGCCTCCTCGATATGACACCTGCATACGGTTTATCCCAAAGCAGATTCCCGATCTGACGTGGCTCTATGGTAGAATACCTGACTGCCACACAGAATGCCTGGGTTCAATTTCGGCTCTGAGCCTGAGTTTCATTCATTGCATCTGTCGAGATTTTTCACTCGCGAACAACGCTACCGACATGCACAACGGCTTTTCAGCAACACGGGCTCCTTAACGCTTTGGAGTTCAGATTTCTAATCTCTGTTGTCGCTGTTCCTGCTTTCACATCTTCATTGAATTACCTGTGGCACATCATCATCATCATCATCATCATCATCATCATCATCCTGTATACGCCCACTGCAGGGCAAAGGCCTCTCCCATGTTCCGCCAATCAACCCGGTCCTGTGCTTTCTGCTGCCACGTTATACCTACAAACTTCTTAATCTCATCTACCCACCTAATTTTCTGTCGCCCCCTCACGCGTTTGCCATCTCTTGGAATCCAGTCAGTTACCCTTAATGACCCCCGGTTGTTCTGCCGACGTGCTACGTGCCCGGTCCATATCCATTTCTTCTTCTTGATTTCAACTATGATGTACTTAACCCCCGTTTGTTCCCTGACCCACTCTGCTCTCTTGTCTCTGAAGGTTACACCTATCATTTTCCTTTTCATCGCTCGGTGCGTCGTCCTCAATTTAAGTTGAACCCTCTTTGTAAGTCCCCAGGTTTCTGTTCCATAGGTAAGTACCGGTAAGATGCAGCTGTTATATACCTTCCTCTTGAGGGATAGTGGTAGATTACCATTCATGATTTGATAATGCTTGCCAAATGAGCCCCATCCCGTCCTTATTCTTCTAGTTATCTCACTGTCATGGTTCGGCTCCGCGGTTACTACCTGTCCTAAGTAGACGTACTCCTTTACAACTTCCGGTGTCTCGCCACCTATCGCAAAGCGCTGTTCTCTGCGAAGATTGTTCCACATTACTTTAGTTTTATGCATATTAATTTTCAGATCTACTCTTCTACTTTCCGTATCCAGTTCAGTAATCATGAGCTGTAATTCGTCTCCCGCGTTACTCATCAATGCAATGTCATCAGCGAATCGTAGGTTACTGAGATACTCTCCATTAACTCTTATTCCTAATTCTTCCCAATCTAGGGCCCTGAAAACCTCCTGTAAACACGCGGTGAATAACATTGGAGAGATCGTGTCTCCCTGCCGTACGCCCTTCTTTACTGGGATTCTGTCGCTTTTTTATGGAGGACTATAGTGGCTGTGGATCCGCTGTAGATTTCTTCCATTATGTTCATATAGGCTTCATCGATGCCCAGATTCCGCAGTGCCTGCATGACTGCTGATGTCTCTACCGAATCAATTGCCTTCTCGTAATCTATGCCTGTGGCACATATCCGCATACAATGGGCTGTGGTATTCGGGTATGCGTCCCACGTGACTGGGAGAAAGGTTTTCATCACGTACGTGAAATGGCTTTCACGCTACTCACGTTATGACCTGGAAGTCACCTTCACCATACACTCTAGCCCTCTTCTGCTATTTTTCGTATATACCAAGTTAAGGAGACGGCTATGAGAGCACCCAGACGTAGGCGGATAGATAGATAGATAGATAGATAGATAGATAGATAGATAGATAGATAGATAGATAGATAGATAGATAGATAGATAGATAGATAGATAGATAGATAGATAGATAGATAGATAGATAGATAGATAGATAGATAGATAGATAGATAGATAGATAGATAGATAGAAACGGTCTAAGTGCCTTTGATTCGCAAAGAAATGCTTGGCATTTAAGGAGCAGTGGGAGGCTGCCTTGCGCAGCTCGAGGCCCGACATTCAGGAGGCCATCCTGGAGTGGGCCGAGAGGGTGGAGGAGGCCTACTTGAAGTAGGTCCTCCCCCCACCCTCTGTCCCATTGCCCCCTTCCCGTTAACCAGGGAAAAATAAAGTGTGCATTCATTCATTCATTCATTCATTCATTCATTCATTCATTCATTCATTCATTCATTCATTCATTCATTCATTCATTGGCATTTATGCTAGAGTTGCAACACTTAATGTAGAGAGTGGCAGAGCGACTCACGTGTGAACGCTATACCAGCTTCCTTTAATTTAAACACGTTTCCTTATGAATGTTGTCTGGGGGATCACAAAGTAATTTAGACAATCTACAGGCTGTCTAAACCCATTTTTATACAGTCTGTATATTGTCTACATACATTTTTGTAAGGGGAGCTTAATCAAAGCTGCAAGATATGTGTGTCCGCGTTTTTTTAATGCTCGCTGTGGGTTATTTACGAATGGCTTAATGTGCAATTTCATTTTTCGCCATAACACGAAATTTTGTTTTCCTTGGTTGTCCCATGCTTCATAGTAGCCGCTACAGCCGCATTCCGATATGTACTAAATCCAAAAAAGGAAAAGAAAATAAGAACACTTGAGTATTTATATTTATCTGCGTGCAGAAGTCAAAATAGACCTTTTTTCACGCACACGAGCGCATGGGAAAAGTGTGTACGCCGCAGCAGCAACCGCGACGAGCGCGCCGGCCCTACGCCTTAGCTTTCCGCCTGAGCCGTGCCAGCACGTACATCTCACATCAAGTGAAAGTGATACGGTGCAACATAGCTGCTGCGTAATTTAGTCACTGACTTGTTCTGTGTTTAGCTACGACGGCCTCTTTGCGATTTACATCTGTCTAGTGTTTCCGTGTGCCCCTGTTGGACCAGCTGAGCTGTTCCGAAGCGTCACTGTTTTTTTTCTTGTTTTCTTTGTTTTTTAACACGAAAGTGTTTTGTGCTGGGGTCCACCAAGACTTTCATGACGTATTTCCGTCACGGAAGTACGTCAGCAAAATGAATGCCATCAGATGGCAAAGAAAAAAACTATAAGAAAAAGTTCCGTTGATGGTAATGGAACCCATGACCTCTCGGTCCGCGACGATGGCTGACGGGCGTTTAGCCCACTGCGCTACTGCCAAACACATTACGGAGGCGACATGAACGCGCCTTTTATCTTTCACACTTGCCTCTCACAGTGACCTTGGATGGATGGATGCTTTGAGCGTCCCCTTTATAACGGGACGGCGACATCCGTGTCACGAGGCACAAAAAAGAAAAAGAAAAACGCGCCGTTGCAACGATTGTCCCATTCGGCGCGTTTCCAATACAAGTTTAATTTCGTCAACGTTTTAACACACCGTGAGGTGGCGGTTTTAGCGCAAGCCTCGCTCATAGCATCCATCGATATCAACAAATAGCTCTCCGACGCTCGCCTGGCTGTCACACCGCGTTCCCCGCTCGCCCTGTGAGAAGTAACGGCCAGGCTAGAGGGAAGACACGACGCGCGTAGCGTTTCTCTTCGCATTTCACGACGCTTTGAAGGAGTGCATATCGAGCATTAGTGTTTATTATGTGCCTGTTGATGCCATCTTTGCACGGGATTCACCATATGCGGAGTCCACGTATATGTTAAGGACTTCAGCTACCGCAAGGTTAAAATCATGGTCATGGGCGTTTGTCGTCGGTACGGAGATGTGCCACTAGGCGTCAGCGTGAGTGCGATGCGTCCACATCAAGCAGTGCTATATCTGCCAAACAACAGTAGACATTGTACAAGCTCTCGTATACCAATGCACTATAAACAATAAACTACTTCTGTGACGACACGTTTCACTTTCGTGTTATACCGATTCCTATGACGGAGGGATCAACCAACCATTTTTTTTCGTTTTGCACCAGTACGCCCAGCGGCATTAATTAAACAAAAGGATACATCGTCGTTTCCTAGAAGAATTCCACGAGCGGTCAATGCAATTCAGGGCTCCATTTGGAATCAACGTCCACCGACACTGCATGTTGACGGGCGCAATGGTGAGGCTCTGAAATTTAAAGATTACGTGAGAGAGTATAGTCGGCGTTCAGTAAAATAAGATACTGGGATATTGGCAGCGCCAACAGGACACAAAAGGGGAACACAAACAAGCGCAGGCATTTGTGTCACGCAAGGGAAAGTAAGATACGTTGATTAGACAGCGTGCGCATAGCTCGCACCACGGGTAGCAAACGATAAGCTCTAATCACCATTCGTTGAAGGTTACTGCAGGTGTCATATTTTACAAACGCCGGCTGTGTTTTCACAAGTTGGCTCACATGTCACCACGCTGAATATATGTGTGATCGTACTCGTGAGCAATACGGCATTACCTATTAAAGGCCATAGCGACTAAACGCAGTTGGCAAGCGGAGAAGTGTTTATTACCCTACATGCTCAAGCAGAACGCTATCCTTGGCAATTCGATACGTCAGATTCTTATCGTTACGTACATTACATATAACCGGCGAATAAAGACAAATTCGCTGTTCCAGCTGATACAGTAGTACGTCTTGACGGTATCGGCACGCGATAATATGCACGCTGTTTAACTGCTGCATCCGATACATATACGGTCGGTAATACTAGACATACAAAACTGCGTTAATCCTTTCACATTTCACGCGTAGAGATACATGCAGGTGTGCTCAGAAGTGTGCGGTATTTACGATGTAAAAATAGTGAAGAATCAGTCATGTCTTCTTTTCGTTTCGTGCGCCCACGGCGCCAACGAGCAAACAGCCGACCGAACAGCCAGCTCGCTCGGCGCACACACTTTTCCTATAATGCACCGCTCGCCCACGGGGTGCTCTAGGATTGCTTGAAAAAGGTGTATTAGAATGCAGCCCTCGCTGACCTCTCTTATGATCTGGCTCTCATCTTAGAGCACAACACCCAGGCAACAGGTTATTAAGGCTAAGGTCTTAGATGCCTCACCAAACGCGAAAATTGACCGTCGGCGTCGGCGTCCCGCGGCGTCGGGAACAACACGAGTGATGCGAAAAATCCGCATCACGTGATGACGTCGGCATACGAGGTCACCATGACATCGCAGACGCCCAAATTTGTTACGTTAATATGACTTCATCATGACCTCAGTGTGACGTCACACGACGCTACATCATGCGGTGAGGTCATCACAAGACATCATAACATGGTCTAATGTGCGCCGATCGCGGAGGCAGTGCAAGACCACGTGAGGTGCCTCCGACCATGGAGGCGGTGCAAAGCCACGTTAGGTACAGAACCCCATTGAAAATTTATCCACCATATGGAATGGCGGATTCCACCATCCATCATTATGGTGGGTTATGGTGCTTGAAGATGGTGGCACATGGTGTATGCTGGATGGTGGCGTATGATAGATGCTGGAGAATAACGGAGCGTAAAACGGCTCTACAGCGTCGGTACCATCGTGCCTAGCTGTCACTCATATATAATTGTATAGAAGGCGATGTAGAAAGCATTACTAAAAAGAAAAGCCGTATGCAAAAGAAAAATACTTCCGGGAGTCGAACGTGCGACCTTCGGATCCGGAGCCGAGTACTTTACCACTACGCCACGCTGACACTTTTCTTTCTTCATTGCCTATGTACATAAATACAGCAGTGACAAACAAATATGTACCGAACAAAGAACAAAAAAATTAAAATACAGTTTGCAATCGTCCTAAAATTGCTTCATCTGTAGAAGGCTTTCTACTTGATAAAGCCAATCCGGTACATCTTGCTGGACGTTTTGTTTCTACTCACGTTACTGGGCCTGCACAGTATTGGCCTCGAGGCCCACCCCTGGAAACGCCGGCGCCACCGTCGGCGTGACGTGCTTGGCAGGATCACGTGGTCTCAGCGGCCGCGTCGGCTGCTTGTGGAGCGCTGCCGCGTGCTTTGAAAACGAGTTTCAAGTACCACATGCGCTGCGGTCTGTTCAAATACGGAAGTTCTCTCGCATTTTCTGCTCAATTAACATCATTGTAATAGAGTGGCTGCCTCCGAAGGCGACAAACATGGGGCTCTACGGATCGGTGCCGCAGTGCCGGGCTTACGCAACGGAGCCCATTGTCAGCCTGCACCGCGTAACCGCGGGACAAGAAACTGCATAAAGCATTGGTTGTAAAGCTAAGAATCGGCAAGTAGCCATCGGCTACGAGTCTTGTGTGCAAGAAGCACTTCCGGGAAGAAGACTTTCGTTACTGCATCGGGCCTGCGACGTTCGGTGAGTAGCAGACAGCGCGCACTGAGACGATGACTCACGCGCGCTTCCCGCCGGCAAATGACGCTTATCTGCCACAGCATGGAAAAGGCGCTACCCTTTACCACGTGCGATGCCATCTCAGAACCCTACCGTGCGACCTCTTGATCGTCGGCCCCGTGCTCAGCATCCACAAAATCGGCTGCATATGCATAAGTCATTGTTTAGATACGTTGAATTAAAAAAACGCACAGGGTCCCTTATGCATTCGCCAAAGATGACAAGTAGGCGAAAGCCATCTTCTTCTTCTTCTTGTCAGTCGATGTATTGATTCTCCCGCGCCCCCCTCCTAAAGCGTCCTGCACCTAACGCGGTTTTGCACGGCCTCCGTGACCGATCACGGAGGCAATGCAAAGCGACCATGACGTTCAATACGTCATCACGTGACGTCACGTTGTGTGACGTCATAACGACCCTACATATTTCGGCGATCTGTGACGTCATGATGAGGTCATATGATAACGCCATCATCGATCACGGAGGCAATGCAAAGGAACCATGTCGTGTGAATATGTTATCATGTGACATCACGTTATGTCACGTCATGGTGATGTCATAAGGAAGTTACAAATTTAGGAGGTCTGTGACGTGATGTTTACGTCATATGTTGACCTCATCACATGACGATTACTTTTTGCCTCACTCGTCTTGATGCCGCGACGGTCAATCTTCCCGTTTGAAGAGGCATCTGGCTTTCGCCTTCATAAGCTACGCGACGTTTGCTGGTGGACGTACATAGCGAGAGAGGGAAATGCTGCGGCTGTGTGCTGCATTTATGTTGGCAATAAGATTTCTTCACTCAAGCTTGCGTTCCCCTGACGCAGACACTATGTCCCAAATTTATTCACTCTCAAACTGACGTTGGGCCTCCCCATGTGTTTTCTTGGAGCCTCATTTATTTACGTGGGAAAGATGCCACCCTGTTGGCATTAAACACGACACTGCTGCCAAAAATGCTGGGGTACTCGTCAAATATTTACTATCTTGTTTTGCGCCTGCTGGGTGCTGCAAAAGCTTCTATTTTATTCACCGCTATTTCAAGTTCACGTGGGTCCTAGTTCACAGCCGACGCTTGCAGAACAAGTCCGGCGAGCGTTACTGTATTTTCTTTCTTTTCCTTGACGTTGCATGCTACTACATGCTCGGTCTCGTAGACTGGTGCTCCTTCTACCAGCAATCTCGAAGTGGTGAAGCTTTGGTCTATGAACTTGTTGATGACAGAAAGCGGCAAGTTCAGTGGATTGCAAATGGAACTATAATTAAGGAGCATTAAAAAAAGGCGTCGCATTTGCTCACGTTTTGTGTGAGCACCAAACGAAACGAATGCACTGAATAAAGAAACAGAAGCAGCGGCATTTGCCCGCTGAGAAGGCCAATCAATACGCGGTGTGAGACAACTTGTCAAATGACATTGAAACTTACACGAATTTAGACCGAAAAAAAAAACTGAATCGTCGGGACGGCACATCACAAAGTTGTCATGCGCACCGAAGCCGCAGTTGTAACGAAATTGTTTTTGAACTGCTCTGATAGCGTCCGCGCAACAATAGTTTGTGTACTCACAAATTCTCAAATTTTGCGGCCTAAAGTTCACAGCGCGGTGCGAAAACGCGCTCCTAGCAAAAGCGAAACCATCTGTACGAGCATACATGCAGACGCTCATACATGCAGAGGCACCGTCAGTCGTCGCGAACCCGTGTGATCACTGGCTTGAGGCTTCTTTCTGTCATGCTCCGTTTGGTAATACAGGCAGTCTACTCTAACGAGATATTTCACATATTTTGCACTTAGCGAGTGACTACCTTTCACGCAAGAAGCCGGTTCAGCGTCTCCAACGCGGTGACCGCGTGAAGCGGGTGCTCGGTTTTCTGCAGAGAGACAGCGACTGTAGACTGTCTTGTGCTTTCTGTTCGTCGAAAATTATTCTTTTGACAGAAAAGAACATATTTCTTTTCGAAAGTACCTGCTGAAATGTTCCGGAGGGCTTTCGCGAGGTGATTTTGTAGAGCGCCGACAGCAAAACCTATGGGGCGCGCGCCGGCGGCATCCTGCCTAGCACGCAATCGAGGCGAGTCCGATAGAGGGCGACTCCGTAACTCCTCGCCGCCAATATGGCAGTCAAGATTGGCGGTGCACCATGCCGATATTAATGCACGTCCGGTTCGACACTACTTCTTCGAGTCTATATATTCATTTGTAGAAACACAAATACGCCACGCTGACACTTGTTGCTTTGCATCCTGCAATATGACTAGTCAACACACTAATACACCGTTTGGTTTCAGCTTTGAATGTCTCGTACTGGAGACAGACGCGATCTTCACACCCTACTAAAATTTGCATATTTAATAAGCGCAAACAAACTGATGCAGGTGATTAAAGGCACGTCGATCGATAATGGCAAAAGCGCTAACTTTCTTTTAGAATTCACAACGTAACTAAAAAAAAATGTCAAGTGGACCGAGGAGCAGGTATAGTTAACCGGATGGTTACTGCGAAGTTTAATAGCCGCTTCTCGCTTTTTCCAAAGGGCGACATGGGCAGAGGCTTTATGTCGACTCTAATCTCATTCGATAAATACGCGCGCACAATTGATTGAGTATTGTGACGTTTTTTTCGCGCAACGTACAGCGCAGCCGTGCCACCGTACAGATCTGACGCTGTATCATTAGGCAGTTTTGGAATAGCGTACCCAAAGCTTTGCGGTGGCTCTTCGAGCAACTGCGCATGCGTCGTACGCTAACCGCTTGCGGGCTCCCGTTAAGTGACGGAAATAGCGGGCCGCAAACGCTAACGCTAACTTATCGTACGCTATTCGAAAACTGCCTACTAGCTGCTACAACTGCATAACAGCTAGGCCAAAAACAAGTGCAGTGCGCGGGAAAAATATGCCATCATATTGGTTCAGTAAGGCGTACGAATTGACAAGTCTTTGTTCTCGCATACGTGTCAGAGAAGCGCCCGCGAGTGCGACCGGCGGCGGTTGGTGACCGGAGGTGTTTGCTGGAAGCGCGTCGCATCTATGCTCATCGCTTCTTGTGCGGACACCGTACGTGCACTTCCATCATGCCACCGTCATCCACCACGTTCCATCATGTCACCGTGTTCACCAAGCCATCCGCCAAAACGTGTTTTGCTCGCCACCATCAGCCAGCATTTTCCACTTAACACCAAAAGAAGCTCGACACCACCACCACCATCTGCCACCATTTTTTCCACTCTCGCCATCATCAGCCACTATGACCACCACAGCTTCCACCACATCCATTATTCTTTCCGCCTTGTCCACTATTGTTTCCACCTTATCCACCAAGAATTCCAGCATCTACCAACCCACTTTTCTTAATAGGGAAAGCTTTCAGCGGGTGGCGGGCAGGATCAATACATCGACTAAGAAAAGGAAGATGGCTTTCGCCTTTGAGTCGTCCTAAATTAATGCGTAAGGAGTCTTGTGAGTTTTTTAGAGCGCCGCTCTTAAGCGCCCTTTCGTGCGTTGAGCGGCGTCGTCGTCGCCATCAGTGGCGTAACTGACAGACATGAAAAACATAAATTTAAAACGTACCCAGGACCGAATGGGATTTCAACCCGGGCCCTCTGCGTGACAGTCGATTATTCCACCTGAGAGCTATGCTGGCGCTAGAAACTCACTCGCGCAAAGACTCTATCCAGGCGTCATGTTGGGCAAGGAATCGCGTTAACCTATGTGATATAGCGTGTCAGAAGAGCAAAATAACAACCAGTCATCACAAAATGCTAATTGCGCAATGAATGCGTGATTTATTGCTTCCCACCCACTGCAAAGTGCACAGCCATGATTGTTCATCATCATCAGCCTCATGCAGCATCAACGAAGTGCACATAATACCTCACAGATGTCTAGCGGGTACCTCGCTTATCCACAGAAAGTCGAATAAAAGCGTAGTGGGTGCTGTTCACGTCACAAAAAAAAGTATGATTTGTCGCATAGTTGATAGTCTGCGGAAAGCCAAAACTTCAAACATAGTTGGCCTTGCCCCAACGCAAAGCTGCGTTCAGAATTCGCATTAGGCAGTATCTTAATCGTTCGTGAACTTTTTTAATGCTTTTATCAACCGGCATGCTCTTGCGGCTCTCTCTGTTAATGTGGGAATTCCTGTGCAACACTCGAGTGACGTTGATTTCTTTTCTTTAGGTAAAATTGAAACATTCTCCGTTCCCTTGAAGAACAACATAAAAGCACAAGGCTTCTCTTGAGTGATTTATTACGCCGTTAATACTTCAGATATTCTGCCTGCTTAATCAAAGTGTACAATAACTAAAAAAGAAGTCACGCTCTCGTTAACACGTTGATGACATCACTTTAACTCTCCTGAAACCCGAAAGCTTTTAAGTGGAGCGATCATGCGTGGGCTGCGCCAGCGTTCGTTCATTCACACCAATATATCCTGCAAATTACCGGCTTGGATGTTCCAATTTACGTCAAATAATTTCAACACTGTTTCACCAGGTGAATCTTCAGCCATACTTTCCCTGTATCAACCGTCTAAATTGCAAAATCGTCGATATCATACAGAAGTGCCGCATTCGAACAGCTCTACCTTAAGGAACGCGCAGTTCGCGCTGGGAAACAATACTAGGTTATTTGCCGAGACTCGAAACATCCAGTGTTCTAGGGTACACAGGGGCACTTCATTGACATTCCTTTCGAGCACCTTGCCGTCAGATATGTACTGCGCGAATCACCCGGATGTGAACGTTGACATAGTAAACTGGGGTGTAGGTAATCGTGACAGTTTTCATTTTAGCTTCGCCATTATAGATCGGCTGCCGTCGGCTTCCATGTCGGCTGTTTACCTCGTCAGCGACCTACGCAGAAACTCTCGAAGAGCAAATATTCGAGTCTAGCATAGCTCGCTGAAAATTCAGAGCGGGGCGCGCCGTGAATATAGATAGTTGTTTATGATTAACAAAATAAGAAACTGCAATTCAGGAGTGTGACAGGAACAAGCTGAAAAGTGCAGTTGAAGGGATCAGTTTGAGCAAACCGAAGGCGACAACACCTTCACGCGTTTTCAGTACTGTTCTGTGCGTTGTGGGGCTTAAAGTCGGGTGAGTTGGCGACTAAAAACAAAGCAGCTGTATTTTGCTAACCTGCCTATGTACTTGTTTTTTACAGGAGACAGAGATTTCAGCAGTAACTCACTGGGTAACCATGTAGAAGTGCATGTTAGCGCCGCACCGACGGATATCCTCGAGATATAACGAGGATCTCTAAAACTTCTTTGCACATAGTATAGTTTCTGGCATTCTCTCTTCAGCGCTGCTCAGGCCGGCCTGGAAAGCACAGCACAGTCACAGCGAAAGCTCGAAGAGCGGCATTTCTAGAGCCCGTTATAAACCCTCTTGCGGCTACTAATACAAGTACACTAGCAACGTACCCACTACGCCACAAATCATAATTTTTGTGAAGTTGGGAAGCACTCACCACGACATTACTAGTCGTTCTGCGGAGAAGCGAGGCACCATCTGCAAGGCATTATGTGCAGTTTCTTGATGCGATGGCTGATGACGATGAAGTATTATGACTGAGCATCTTGTAATGGGTTGGAAGCATTAAATTACCCACTAGATACGTAATTCGCAGTGTGTGACGCCCGGTCATTATTTCACTCTCCCACCACGCTTTATAACATACGCTAACGGGAGAAAGAGATAGACAGAGGGGATTTACTTTATTGAAACCCTGAGGAAATGGATCATGGGAGCCTTATGGGCTTCCTTGGCAACATATAGAAGTGCACTTGCGAGGAACCCACTATGCTATAAATCATAATTTTTGTGAAGTACGGAAGCAGCCACTATGCAATTTTTCGTCATTCTGCGGAGAACCGTGGTACCTCCTACACACCTGTAAGGCATCATGTGCACTTTGTTGATGATGTGGCTAATGACGATGAGGAATTATGGCAGAACTCTTTGTAATGGGTTGGAAGCATTCAACAATTCGCATTGTGTGACGTCTGGTTACAGAAATCGCATTGTGTGACACTTGGTTGTTATTTTACTCTTCAACCACGCTACATTACATAGTTATTGTGGTTCCTTCTCGACATGAAGCCTCTATAGGGTCTTTTTGCAAAGCAGTTTCAAGCACCGGCATGGCTCTGATGTATAATACTGGGCTCCCACGCAGAGGGCCCAGGTTCGAACCTCGTCCCATCCTGGAAAATTTTCCTCATTTCGTTTTTTTTTCTTATTTCGAGCGATAGTGGTTACGGACACCGGCGGCGGTGGCGGCGGCGGACAACTACGACGCCAAAAACGGCCCTTGTTGTGATCTCATAACAGCTTTCGCTGTAAAACGAAAAGCACCAGAGAACACTTTCTTCAGCTTTTGTATAGCAAACTTTTTTGAGCGTTATCCTTTCCACGCGAGTATGATGCTAACTGTTCTTGTCTATTTCTGCTTTCATTCGCCATTTCTTAAGGCACAAACAAGACACTATACTGGAGGTTATGGGGGGCAGACACATGTTACGGCGGTAGCCTTAAGAGCCTAGGTATGCGTTTGACCTGAAATGAGCTTGGCAGGTTTGGCAGCGTAAGTTTGCGATTGTCGAAAAAGTCACGTGACCTCCCTCTCGTGATGCTCGGCGATCGAAAGCTCATGCTTCAGCTGAAAACAGAAAGAAGTCTTAAATAAAGTTCACTGACTGACTGACTGACTGACTGACTGACTGACTGACTGACTGACTGACTGACTGGACTGACTGGACTGACTGGACTGACTGGACTGACTGGACTGACTGACTGACTGACTGACTGACTGACTGACTGACTGACTGACTGACTGACTGACTGACTGACTGACTGACTGACTGACTGACTGACTGACTGACTGACTGAGAATTCTAGCGTTGCGCTTGGATACACCCAGAGGTACTGTCACTACAACATGCACACTTGCGTAGATTGAGCCTTTGACTACGCCTCACAGTCACAACCACTGTGGCTTTACTGGCGATCCAGGAGCCCCAGCGATGGATCAAGTGTGCAAAGATATTTACCACACGCATGGTGATACTGTGATTGTGTAAAAACACATTGCAACCGAAAAAAATTGCCTAATGGCCTTAAGCGTATTTATCTTGCACATTGGATGACGGGAAAACATCTGAAAATGACGTCACTGCAAGCGAAATCCTTAGCCCCCTAACCGTTACGGAGGAAGGAGTGCTGAACCTTCTCCTAATGCTGGACACTAAAAAAGGATCGGGCCCGGACAAAATACCCAACATGGTTCTGAAACGGTACGCAGAATGGACGGCCAAGTACCTCTGTATAATATTTAATAAGTCATTATCGTCTTCTGTTCTTCCGAACGATTGGAAGGCTGCAAAAGTTATCCCAGTACATAAATCTGGCAGCAAAAACGACCCATCCAATTTTAGGCCGATTTCGCTTACGAGCACCATTTGCAAACTTCTTGAACACATCATACTCAAACATATAACCACTTTTCTAGAAGATAAGGCTATATTGTCACCATATCAGCATGGCTTTCGTAGAGGGCTTTCCACTGTCACTCAGTTACTGGAACTGACACACGACCTATCATTCAGCATCGATCAACAGAAACAAACAGACCTCATCCTGCTCGATTTTTCGAAAGCGTTCGATCGGGTATCGCACAAGAAACTCATTACCAAACTTGAAATTACACTTGGCCCTGGCCCTATAGTTCAGTGGATTCGCGACTACCTAACGAACCGCACCCAGTTTGTGGAAGTGCATGGCCATGCCTCCCGTACAGCTCAGGTAACATCAGGGGTACCCCAAGGAAGCGTTCTGGCTCCGATATTATTCTTAATTTTTATAAACGACCTACCATCAAAAATTACTGGAAATATTCGACTATTTGCCGACGACTGCATTCTTTATCGAAATATCAACTCGCATGATGACCACATAGCTTTAAATAATGACTTAAAAGCAGTGTCAGACTGGTGTACCGTTTGGCAGATGACTATAAATACTAAAAAATCTGCTGTTCTATCAATAACTCGGAAGAAAATTAAGTCGAGCTTTTCATACATCGTCAACGGCATCCCGCTGGAGCACGTTCAAGAACACAAATACCTTGGGCTAACAATAACACATGACTTGAGATGGAACTCCCATATCAACAACACAACATCTACTGCGTTGAAGCGACTTTTCTTTCTTCGGAGGCACCTCCGATTAGTTCCACCTGATATAAAAATCCTGGCCTATAAAACCTTTGTTAGGTCAGTCCTTGAGTATGCAAATGTGATTTGGTCCCCATACACAAAAGAACTAATTAAGAAAGTAGAAGGCGTCCAAAGGAAAGCGCTGAGGTATATATATAATAAGTATAAGCCAACAGACTCCCCCTCCGAACTACTCAAGAATGCCGGGATTCTAACATTACAAAACCGATCAGTACTAGCCCGTTCTAAGCTTTTGTACCAGCTTCTGCATAAGCAGTTTAACATTGATGTCTCCAGATACATTTCCAGAAGTGAAACACGGCCATCGCGACATAAACACACACAAACACTCAAGGAATATCCTTTTCGTACCGACTTTTTTAAAAATTCATTCTTTCCTTTAGCGATAAGAGAGTGGAACGATATCAGCGAGGCCATCACTAGCAGCTGCTCCTTGGATGTGTTCACTTGTTCGATGGAAAATAGCCTGCTAGCGTTACAGACTTAACTCTCCTGTACTAAATTGAAGATAATCTTGCTTTTCACTGGTTTTTTTTTCTCACCGCGTCCTTTTGGTGTTCGTGGTTATCTTATCATTTGGATGTGTAACTTATTATTGATGTATGCTTGTTACTCTCAAACCTTGTATAACTATACGCATGCGTGAAATACTGTCTAAACACATCTGCGTACTCTATCTTGAAGCGATTTGTTTCACATTCTAAAAAAAGTTATTTGTGACTATAGTGACCATATTTTGAATGTCATACAATGTACATACTTTCGTAGTTATATTTGCACCAACACTACTGATTCATATATATATATGTATATATACGTGTGTCTGTAATTTGTTTACTCACTTCTTTATCGTTGTTTTTGCCCTTCCTGTTATGATCCCTCAAGGGATTGACAGTATTTGTAAATAAAAAAAAATAAAATAAATAAAGCTAGTGTCATGCATTCCCTTAAGCGAATTTTCTGGACAACCACAATTGTTGCACATATTAGGAAGAATTAAACATAAGAAATAAGCACTCATTAAAGGCTACAATCCAACAGAAAACAAGGAAAATTACCGAAAAGCGATGTCGTCCTCGGAGATAGTATGCATTCTGAATCTTTTTCGATTTTGAGAAGAACATTCCAAGTGTAAATGACGGACGAGGAAAAAGCATAATTCAGCATGTTACTGTGGCATTCTACTTCACGAAAATTCTATGTATGACAACTATGCATGATACATTTTTTTTCTCGATAGCAAATATATGCACAATTCAGGAGCAATTTCGCCGTCGCCGTCATGTTCCATATAAAGTCCGAATTGATAAAATTTCTCTGCGCGTCGTATGTCCTAGAATATGCGAGCGGAAGCGTGCGAGCGCCCCCAAGGATCGCGGCTGTAACGAAAATGAAAACGCACTGGCCGTCTCCGTCGCCTGGAAGGCGCACGAAGGGTTGACAGAAGTCCGGTTGAATGGATGCCGCAGGAAATGGATGCCGCTGGTCAAAGCAGTGATCGCGAGCGTGATCCCCTGCAATCATACGCGCATACGTATCTTTGCAGGATATTAGCCGACGACACATACTTCGGTACGTGTTGCTTTGTCATCGCAGTTTCCGTTGAAGCTATAGACAACACCGTGGTAGCTTCGCTCGCTGCAACGGCTGCGTTTCCTTACGCCAGCGTTTTGTTTGAATTACGTCAGCTCTCAGGCTATAGGAGTGAGCTGCCACGCTTACTTCGCATTACATTACAATTTCTTGCTGTCGCATTCATGGCGTCGCGCTTGCGGTGAAATTGTGACATTTTTTCCCCTTCCATCTATATCTTCCACGTCAGTTCGTGCCCGATATGGAGAGAATAACGGCAGTACCACTATCGTTCTCCTTCAAAGTACAGCCGTCAGCACGCTTAACACGAACGCTGCACAGCGTGGCATATGGACTGACATATGGACTGGTATGAGTGATGCCAGCCGCGACGGGCTGCGCGCTGTTGCCGTGAAAATATCTCGGTATGCTTGGATAGTATGCCGGCTTGTATTAGTAACATGTCGGCAGCAGAAGCCAAAGCTACGCGGCACTGGCGTCATTCAAACCGTTTCAGGCCACGCTGCAGAGCGTTCGTGTTATGCTTGCTAACGGCTGTGCATAAACTGTTCACGTATATTAAACGCTAAAGCGACAAAGAAGGCAGCTGTGAACAATGTTTATGGCAAATTTGTAAGACCATATGTAAATTGTACTGGTACGAATTGTGAATCATTTGTAAATTGATAATGATGCCTAGGTTTAGGATACTGATGTTTGTGGGATGACTATCCACTGGCTCTAAATGACGCGGGATATTTATACGCCGCCACCATTCGATCAAAATCATTCGATTTTATATTCTCTTGACATTGGACAATTCCCAACGCTCTATTTAATTCGTAATTTGTTTTTTTTTCACACGGCGGACTATTAGGCCACCGTGTTTTAATGCGGTGCCAGACGTAGAGCAAGCAGTAACGTAATTACTAAACCGACTCAATGATCATTAGATACTCTCGGGTGTTAAACTGTGTTCCTCACAAAATGTTTCTCTCATGGGGAATTTTTTCGGCATGTTAACTTCGACAAGTAGGACGAAGGGACAAGAGGGAAGAAATGTCGCGGATCCATATTTGATTCGTATCCGCTGTAGCACTTTATATTACTCTAGTTGCCTTCATGTGGTAACTAAAGTGGTAGCGAAAGTAACTGGGAAATAGCTGCTGGACACGGGGGATTTTGTATGCCACAACCACCGGCGTTCGCAAACCGTAAAAATGAAGAGTTACGGATTGAGAAAGGCGGTGCTTTGCGCTCTTTTGTATTCGGTGACGTTTTATTGGTTCAGCGCAAAGAAAAGGACACCAAGCACGATGGTTAGCCAAGGCAAGCGCTAGCCTTCAACTGCAGTTCTTCGCGAAGAGACGCAAAGCTTACACAGCGTATGGGTACAGAGATGGGAAAGGTAAATATTAGCGAATATGGGGAGGAAACGTCACCGATCATGCAGAATACGTCTTGCGAATACGTGTCCTTATTTGCCCTCGTCCACGTCTTTATCTTCTCGCTTATCCTTTAAAGCATTGGAGGGAATGCCCATAAATCCCGCAGCAAACTCGCGGTCCGGTGCCGCCAAAGGCCCGCTGTTTGCGGGTCCCTGGCCGTCTTACGCCTTCGCTTGCCGCAAGGGGTCCTCATAACCAGCGGCTTCGTCGAATGTAGGAGAATGTGGTGCGCTACCACGTGCCGCAGTGATACGACAAAAAAGAAAACGACACGCTGACTACGACATGGCTGCATGAGCTGAAAATGGCGACTGCTACAATCTTAAAAATAAAGTTACCAAACAGCATATAAATGTATTGATTTACTAAATTCTCTCATGCAGTACTACCAAGCCAGTAACTTTTTACTAGGCAGGAGATTTTCAAAGGAAAAACTCACAGGGTCCCTTATGCGTTTGCATAAGACAACTCGAAGGCGAAATTCATGTTCTTGTTTTTCTTCTCATTCGATGTATTGATTATTCCTCGCGCCCCTCGGAATGCTTTCTGCACCTAACGTGGATTTACTTTGCCTCCTGGATCGTAGGCATTTCAACCTTTCTGCACCTAACCTGGTTTTGCGCTGCCAACGGGATCGGCCAGCCTTTCATTAAAAGAGGATGTGATGTGATGACATCATCATATGACGTCATACACCGTGACGACATAATGACGACATGCTGATGACGTTATCTCGCACTGATTTATTGCCTCACTCGTGTTGACGGCTACGGTCAATATTCGAGTTGGATGAGGAATCTAAAGATTTTCCCTTAACAAGTTCACGACGCTGGCAGCCTTCTGCCTTGCCGGGTCCGTGGAGTGTAGCGCGGCCTCTGAGTCTGTCCAGGTTTGGAGCGGCACCAGTCCACATGGAGACCGAGAGGACGGACAGGCCAGGCGATCGTCCGTCAAGTTTACCTTCGGTGCAATGCACAGCGGGTAGGAAAGTGGGATGTGTCGGTAATAGGAGAGGAGGGAAGTGGTTGGTATGCCTGCAAACGCACCCTCAATACCATGATATACCGAGTTCTGTAGATGCAGCGCGAACACGCTCTTAGTTTGCACATATTTACAGCAAAAATTATTAGCCACACCTGCTTGCAGACCAGCCTGATTTGTATCAAATAATTAAGCCACGTAGCTCGTACCTGGTTCTAGGCGTACATCACCACCTGCATCGTAAAATATGTCGTTAGGGCAGGTGGGAGTCATCTTCACAAGCGCAATAGTCACGGTAATATGAATAAGTACGAAATTATTATGACGAAGGCCTTAAATGCCTCATCAAATGCGAAAATTTAGAGTCGATGGGGTCGGCGTCAACACTAATGAGGCACGAAATCATCATCACGTTATGGTGTCACCATATGACTTCACCATGACAACAGATCGCCAAAATTTGTGACCTCACATGATGACGTAATCGCATGGCATTACCTCTTGGTCAAAGGTGGGCCGAACATGGAGGCAGTGCAAAACCAGGTGATGTGCTGAAAGCTTGCAGTGCCTTTGATTCTGGAGGCAGGGCAAAAATTGGCCGCGTATCTGCGTGCTTTGCTGCAAATGTCGTTTAAAGATGATAGAAGAGGCGCTGCGTGAGATATGGACGTCATCTGGCAATACGTCGGGAAACATGAGTGCTGTGTTGCGGGCTGGTAGTCCCGGCGCAGCGGCAGGCGAAGACCGGCGGTGACCAACCCAACCGGTGGGGACGCCGGCCAGCCCGAACACGCTGTTTGGCGCGATGCGCCGAAGGAGAAGAAACGTCCGCACTCAACGAGCACTCTCCACAAACTCTCTTTTCACACAGGAACGCCAGAGCGGCGCCCCCTGTCATTCGTACAATGCAGTACTGAACCGAAACCGAAACACAACATGAGCTTGTGCAGAGGGCCTGAAGGAAGACAAGTTTCAGCGCAGTCGCATTTTCAGCACAGCTTAGGAAACTACGGTATTTAAAATTGCATATCTATGTATTTTCTATTAAAGGAACACACCCTCTAATACTTACCTAATGGTGTTGTGCCTCAGATATGCGTAATATTTACTTTTTGATCGACAACGTTCACAAGTATGAACAGCCGTACCAGTTCAAGGTGGGTGGGCGGTAAGCAAGTGGTTCAACTTTGGCCGGGTGGCTGAATCGGGTGACGTGCCGACAAAGAGAAAGACGGGCCAAAATTTCTGCGTTTAAGTTCCCCAAGAAAGACTATCGTCTTTAAAAACATGGCGGATCCCTCCGTCATAGGAATCGGTATAACACGAAAGTAGAACGTGTCCTTACAGGAGTAGCCGAATGTTTACTTTACATTGACATAAGAGAGCTTGCACAATGTCTATTGGTGTTTCGCAGCTATAACACAGTTTAACGTGGATGCACCCACGTCCACGCTGGTGGTACATCTCTATCCAGACGACTAGCGTCCGAGATCAATTATTAAACACACTTTTGTGGTAGCTGTAGTAGTGAACGGTGAGAGCGTAATCGAAGTAAGCGGTGTAACAGCCAGAAGAGCATCGCTGATTGGTACATCGCCTAAAACGAAAAAGGAGATAGCTTTTGCCTTCGAGTCGCCTAAGGCGAGGGCATAAGGGACCCTGTGAGTGTTTTTGCGAAACTTTTTGATGTACCTCTTGCACATTGCAATTTTATGTGAATTACACGCATTCGATTAACCTACGCTCGAGAACGCGGAAAAACGTATCCGTCGCCGGATATTTTTCAGAACTGCCATTTTTCACTCGAACCTAAACTCGGCAGCGGATACTTGACATGTTTACAAATTGGTGAACGTAAACACTTCTGCACCAACTATATTTGTTTGCTGAGACTCACTCTAGT